>NC_056735.1:477504121-477644121 GCF_019279795.1 Protopterus annectens
ACACACACACACACACACACACACACACACACACACACACACACACACACACACACACACACACACACACACACACACACACACACACACACACACACACACACGTTACTTTGAGAAAAAACTGCAGTACCTGGAGAAAACTCACAGAGAAAATGGGAAAACATAACATTCAAACTCCACACAGCTGGTGACCACAGAGACCAGAAATCAAAACTCAGTGTTGGACTCCAGAGCTATCAGGCAGAACTCTTTCCACTAAGTTACCATGCTGCTTTCCATTCTAATGTATTTTTGGAAAAATCCTGTTGTCTATAATTTTTAACTTTTTTGTTTACCTTTTAATTTGCCTTTGCTTACTGGGAATATTGTAGTGGGCAAAGGCTGTTTTCTGCAGGTGACTGAGGAAAAAATGTTCTACATTAGACAGAGTGTAAAAATGTGTTCGGTATGGCATTGAAACACATTCTGAATGCATTAGAACACTATAGTCTACTTTATAAATGTGCTAACAAAGAAATAACACACATGACCTATTTTGTGTATTACAGATGGTTATGCAAACAGAAATCAGAATTTCTGAACACACATAACTTAGTTACAGACAGTGGCAGTAATTTAAACATAAAATTGTTTACACATACTGTATTTATATGTGAACTAGAAACATTTACCTAAGGATATGGGTTTACTGCATACTGCATATGTCTAGAAAAAGGTTAAAAGACAGCATTAATTTCTATAGACCTTAGCATAACATAGTATATTCATAAGACATATTCTATATGGATACATACATCACTTTAACAGAAATTCAAGGGTATTTATACCACCACAATGGTCTTTACATAGTCGGTTTTAGAGGAAGTAGCATGATACAGCTATACAATACAAAGAGAAAAGGTAAACAGTTTTAACACGTTATATGGACAGGAAAATTTGGATGATACATATGGTTGTACTGTGCAGAAATTTTTAAAAACACTGAATTCTTAAGAAGGTTTAAGATATTGCACACTGGAGACATTTAGCTTGTCTGTTATTCTTGCCTGTGAAGATTGGGTGAAGATAGATGAAGGCTGCCAGCCTAGCCAGATAGAATTTTGGAGATAATTCTGTCATCTGTAAATATTAATGTAAACCACAGACTTGTTGTCTTAAATGGTAAAAATAGTGTTACATGTGGAACTGGAAAAAATTTAACAACAGTGAACTCTACCGACCAAGTAAAGCAGGGTGAGACCCTTTGATGTTAAGACTCGGAGCCAGTGAGTCTAGACTGGGGCATCCTGCCTACTGTTTTAAGGCCAGAGTTAATGGCCAGAATTTGCATGCATAAATGTCCTTTATTGCTCTGGTTTCTGCCAGAGGTGAATAATGTAAATGTAGTTTCTGTTAGCCTGGGATAACAGGGAAGTGTGAAGAATGATGTAATGTGAACCAGGAATGTGATTTTAAAAACAGAGAGAATCAGTGAGCATTAAGCAGTTTTGTCTTGACCATCCAACTCACCAGCCCTGTCTTGCTCTATATGTAAGTTTATCTTAGACTTGTGTTTTCTCTTAGAAATTGTTAGAAACTAGAAAGATTTGACTGTGTTTTTTCTGTGATGTTAGAACTGTACTACTGAATTATTTTAAGTATTTCTCTGTGATTTCTGAACTCTTGACTAGCACCATGTAGTAAAAAGTATTGTCTTGTGTTTTGACTATTTGTTATTAAAAATATTTAAACCCTTTCAACTGTGGCTGTTTGTGTAGAGATAACTTAAGCTCTTTAGAGTACTTGCATGCCTTTGGTAAAATTGTACAAAGCCAATCCAATAGCTTTAACCATGGGCTATACTACCAACTGGATAATACTATTGCACAGTAATAACTGGACACCCTTTTAAGGGCCTTTGAGTAGCTGATAAATATTAGTGGGTGGTGGCAGGTGGTACTACAGTATAGCACCATGAAAAAGGGGCACAGCTGGAGAACCTGTCCCAGCCTTCCCCAGGAGTGTCTGTGTGGTTGTATAAACTCTTCTCAAAGTGTGTGTGTGTGTGTGTGTGTGTGTGTGTGTGTGTGTGTGTGTGTGTGTGTGTGTGTGTGTGTGTGTGTGTGTGTGTGTGTGTGTGTGTCAGCTACTTGGGCAAGAACATGAAGCACTGGTTGGACAGAGAGGGTGCTGGAGGTTTCAGCTTGCCCACTAGGCTGAGATCTGGACCCTAACACTGTGCTAGTGGGGAGTCTTATTAGGGACCTGGGGAGCAAGGGAGGGATCAGCCCCGGACTGACTGTGATCTCTGTGTGCTCTTAAGGGAAATTGCACTTTACTGTGTGTATTTGTTATCCTTTCCTCCTATATGAGACTAGTGTTAGTGGTAAGGATTGAGGCTCCTTCATTTCTGGGCCAAGGCATGGGCATCACATATTAATTGTTTGGCAGTGGTGGGATATCCACACCACATATTAATTGGTTGGCAAATACTAATTGGCTTGTAGTGGTGTGGGTAACGTGAATTCCTGTAGCTTGTGTACCGTGAGCTTTGAAGGTGTTTTGTACTCTAAATCAGCCACACAATGAATACTCAGAGTTCAGATCACAATTGTTTTATTTCTTTTGTTAGCTTAGTTAGTCAGGGTGAGCAGGCAGCACGTCAGCAGAGGAGTATGGAAAGCTGACAAGGAGCCAGCTGGTGCAGATGAGCCAGGCTAGGGGAATGGTGCATGGAAACCTGACTAAATCAGACTTAATTGCAGCCTTGGTTACAGCTGCTTCAGAAAACAGCAACCAGAAGGACAGTCAAACTGGCAGTGGAGATATAATACCCTCAGAGAATGGACAGCTCAACTTTTCTTCAGAGGACTTAAAAATCCATCTGGAGCTAAAGAGACTTGAGTTGGAGGCCAGGTGTTTGGAGATAGAAGCAGCTGAGAGACTGAGGAGTCTACAGGCTGAGGAGAATGAGAAACTGCTATGCCTGGAAGCCGAGGAAAAGGAGCAGCAGAGGAAGCATGAGAGGGAAATGCTGACTCTTTGTCAGACTCATGGAGGTAATGGAAAAGGGAGCAACTGGACCCCAGAAGGACAAAAGGTAAGTAAATTTCTGTCGCAGTTTAAAGAGGAGAATAATTTTAATAGTTCATTCATATGTTTGAGAGGGTATGCAAACAGTATGGTGTTGACCAAAGGCTCTGGGTACAGTTCCTGACCCCCTTACTCTATGGTAAAGCTGTAACTGTTTTGTCAAAAATATTTGACGTTGTATGTTTTGATTATACTGCTGTTAAAAATCACTTGTTACAATTGTTTAAGCTAATACCTGAAATGCATAGGAAAAAGTTTTGTGAGCATAGATGCAAGGAGACAAAAGTGTTTGTGAATATGTTGCTGAACTGAGCCCTTATTTCCATAAGTGGGTGAGTGGATGTCAGGTCACCACTTTTGAAGGGATGGCAGACCTTTTGGTGAGAGATCAAGCCCTTAGCACTTTGCCTGAGGACATGAGGATCTGGTTAGGTGACAGACAATGTGCCACTTCAGATGAGTTGGTGAAGAAGGGAGACCTATACCTGGCAAGCAAGGCAGCCCTTCACAGGAAAGGGACCCCCAGTACTGCTCATGGGTTTAAAGGAACCAATGGTGGGCAGCACAGACTGCCCCAACAGAATCTGCCAGTAGCAGGGGAAGCCATTAGTCCAGGTACACATCCAGGAGCTAGGGTTAAATGTTTTGAATGCAACCAGTGGGGCCATGTGGCATACAGGTGTCCACGGGGACAAGGTGGGGAACAAAAGCTTTGGGAGCCAGTAAGTGGGAAAGACAAAATGCCAATAGTGGGTTGTCTTGAGACAACAAGGGTACCAAACTACCATCCTGCATATGTCCCAATAGGGAAGGATTTGGATGAGGCAGTACCAAGTGTTTGTGCAGTTACACGCAGTCAAGCTTAAAGACAAGCAGGTAAGTCTGGTAGCCTGGGGGAGACCCAGACAGACTGCATACATGCAGCCAGGACTGGTGAGGTGGTTACTTCAGGGAGGGAGCTACCCTGAAGCAATGAGACTGAAGGTGAGCCACAGCTGCTTGGGGGTACTGATGGTCCCTTGGACAGAGTGACTGCAAAGGTAGAGGTGAGTAGTAGTACCCAAGCTGATAGTGAGGCACCACTGTCAGAAGATGCCAGACTTCCTGTGGAAGGGGAGCTGGGAAGGGTTACAAGGAGAGAGTTGAGACAGGCTCAGCTCTCAGACCCTACATTGCAAGGCCTGAGACAGGTAGCTAGGGAGGCACCTGATTCTCAAGGAAAGGGGGAATCTGTACACTGGGACAAAGGGTTACTGTACAGAGAGTGGACCCCTGAGGGAAGGCTAGAAGGTGAGAGAGTACAGCAGTTGGGAGTGCCTACAGCCTACCATCTGGCACTTCTAGCAATAGCCCATGATATTCCCTTTGCAAGTCATATGGGCATAAAACTTACAAAGAGGCGTATTATGTAGAACTTCTATTGGCCTGGAATTTCCAGAGATGTATCAGGGTACTGCAGGACCTGTGAGCAGTTCCAAAAGGTAGGCAAGGCAGGAGACAAGATGAGCGCTCCTTTGATGCCTTTGCCTGTGATTGAGGAGTCATTTCAGAGGGTAGCTATAGATATTGTGGGTCCACTGAGTACCCCAAGTTCCACAGGGAAAAATTATATCCTAGTGGCAGTGGATTATGCTACACGATACCCTGAGGCAGTGGCTTTGTCCTCCATTGAGGCAGAGAAGGTGGCAAATGCTTTGTTAGAGATTTTCAGCAGGGTAGGTTTCCCAAAAGAAATACTGACTGACAGAGGTGCCAATTTCATGTCAGACCTGCTGTCTTGTCTGTGGAAGTCCTGTGGGGTGAAGTATATGAAGACCACCCCCCTACCATCCCCAGACTAATGGTCTTGTTGAGAGGTTAAACTCTGCAATCAAGTCCATGCTACGGGCATTTGCAGATCAGTTTAAGAGGGAGTGGGACAAATATTTGCCCCATCTGTTGTTCGTTTACAGAGAGGTTCCCCAGGAATCCACAGGTTTTTCACCCTTTGAGTTGCTGTATGGGCATAGGGTGAGGGGACCTCTAGATTTAATTTGAGATGAGTGGGAAGGCGAGTGCAAGTGTCACAAGGAGTCTGTTGTGGCATACGTCCTAAATCTCAGGACAAGGCTGAGGGAACTCATGGGCTTGGCCCAGGAGAACCTGGCAGAAGCCCAACAACAGAAAAAGGTGTGGTATGACAGGAATGCTTGAGTTAGAGTGTATGCTGTGGGGTAGCAGGTAATGGTTCTCATTCCTGTCAGACACAAGCTGCAAGCAGCTTGGGAGGGACCTTACAAGGTGGTAAGAAAGGTAAGTGATGTTAATTACGTGGTGGAACTGCTAGGCAGAAGGCAGGGGCACAGATTGTACCATGTTAACATGATGAAGCCTTACCAAGATAGGGAGGCCCTTGTGCTGAGCATTTGCAGTGGATTGCAGGAGTCTGAGGAAGATATGGGGACTGATCTCCTCAGTGAGGCTCAGGCTGACACCTCAGTGGAAGGGGTAGCAATGTCCCAGCAGCTATCTCCTACCCAGGTTTGAGAACTCTGAGCAGTGTTGCAGGAATCTGGGGACATGTTCACTGAGAAACCAGGGTGCACCCACCTGGGGCAGCACCAGGTGGATACAGAACCCTAAAGGCCTATTAGGCAGGCCCCTTAAAGAGTGCGTGAGAGAGTCAAATTGACTCTGAGGGACGAGGTACAGGAGATGTTGGAACTAGGGGTGATTCAAGAGTCCAACAGTCCCTGGGCCTCCCCAGTGGTGCTGGTGCCAAAGAAGGATGGCAGCACCAGGTTCTGTGTAGACTATAAGAAATTAAATAGTCACACAGAGTCAGATGCTTACCACATGCCTTGGACAGATGAGGCTCTAGAACAGCTGGGTGGGGCTAAGTATCTTACAACCATTGGTCTTACCAAGGGTTATTGGCAGGTGCCCTTGACTCCCAGTGCTAGAGAGAAGTCAGCCTTTGTGACTCCTTTTGGCTTGTATGAGTTCATAAAGATGCCCTTTAGGATGAAGAATGCCACAGCAACTTCCCAGAGGCTGGTAGATCATATCCTAGCAGGAGCAGGAGGGTTTGCCCTTGGTTACCTAGATGATACTGCCATCTGAGGCCATTCATGGCAAGAGCACCTTCAACATGTCAGGAAGCTGCTGTGTAGGGTTGACCATTAAGCCGAGCAGATTTCAGGTGGGTATGGCAGAGGACTCCTACGTAGGACATAGAGTGGGGAGTGGTAAGATAAGGCCAGAATCTGTCAAAGTGGAAGCGATTAAGGCATGGCCTGCACCTGTTACTAAAAAGCAGGTGAGGGCATTTTTATGGACAGCAGGGTATTACAGAAAGTTTGTCCCCAGATATAGTACCATAGCTGCTCCTCTCACAGACCTGACAAGGAAGAACAGGCCAGATAAGGTAGTGTGGACCCCAGCATGTGAGCAGGCATTCCAGAAGCTTAAAAAAGCTTTGGGAGGACCCCCTGTATTTGCCAGTCCAGATTACAGCAAAGAATTTGTTGTGCAAGTGGATGCTTCGAACCATGGGGTGGGGGCTGTACTTAGCCAGATTTCTTCAGAGGGGGAAGAGCACCCAGTGGTTTATCTCAGTCGTAGGCTCCAACCCAGGGAGGAATGCTATGCAGCTGTAGAAAAGGAATGTCTAGCTATAGTGTGGGCACTGTAGAAACTTCAGCCTTATCTGTATGGAAGGAAATTCACTGTTATGACAGATCACAACCCCTTAACATCGTTAAACAGAACCAGCCAGCAAAATGCCAAGTTGCTAAGATGGAGCCTAGGGTTGCAAGCATATGATATCTCCATGCAGCACCGCAGTGGGCTTAGCAATGTCAATGCAGATGGGCTCTCAAGACAGGGAATGGGATAAGGTACACTCATATAGACCTAACTCCCTCAAGCAGCGTTTCTCAAGGGTTACTTGAAAAACTAGCTTGAGTTCTCCTTGGGGGTGGGGGGGGGGTATGTGAAAATTGGGTGAAGATAGATGAAGGTTGCCAGCCTAGCCAGATAGAATTTTGGAGATAATTCTGTCATCTGTAAATATTAATGTAAACCACAGGCTTGTTGTCTTAAATGGTAAAAATAGTGTTACATGTGGAACTGGAAAAAAATGTAACAACAGTGCACTCTACTGACCAAGTAAAGCATGTTGTGACAATCTGATGTCAGGACTCGGAGCCAGTGAGTCTTGAGTTGGGCATTCTGCCTATTGTTTTAAGGCCAGAGTTAATAGCCAGAATTTGCATGCATAGATGCATTTTATTGCTCTGGTTTCTGCCCAGAGGTGAAGAATGTAAATGTAATTTCTGTTAGCCTGGGAATCCAGGGAAGTGTGAAGAATGATGTAATGTGAACCAGGAATGTGATTTTAAAAACAGAGACAATCAGAGAGCATTAAGCATTTTTGTCTTGACCATCCAACTCACCAGCCCTCTCTTGCTCTATATGTAAGTTTATCTTAGACTTGTGTTTTCTCTTAGAAATAGCTAGAAACTAGAAAGATTAGACTGTGTTTTCCTGTGATGTCAGAACTGTACTACTGAATTATTTTAAGTATTTCTCTGTGATCGCTGAACTCTTGACTAGCACTGTGTAGTAAAAAGTATTGTCTTGTGTTTTGACTATTTATTAAAAATTTTTAAACCTTTTCAACTGTGGCTGTTTTTGTAGAGATAATTTAAGATATTTAGAGTACTTGCATGCTTTTGGTAAAATTGTATAAAGCCAATTCAATAGCTTTAGCCGTGGGCTATACTACCAATTGGATAATAATATTGCACAGTAATAACTGGACACCCTTTTAAGGGCCTTTGAGTAGCTGATAAATATTAGTGGGTGATGGCAGCTGGTACTACCGTATAGTCTGGGAAAAAGGAGCACAGCTGGAGAACCTGTCCCAGCCTTCCCCAGGAGTGTCTGTATGGTTGTATAAACTCTTCTCAAAGTGTGTGTGTGTGTGTCTGTGTGTCTGTGTGTGTGTGTGTGTGTGTGTGTGTGTGTGTGTGTGTGTGTGTGTGTGTGTGTGTGTGTGTGTGTGTGTGTGTGTGTGTGTGTGTGTGTGTGTGTGTGTGTGTGTGTGTGTGTGTGTGTGAGCTACGTGGGCAGGGACAAGAAGCACTGGTTGGACAGAGAGGGTGCTGGAGGTTTTAGCTTGCCCACTAGGCTGAGATCTGAACCCTATCATTGTGCCAGTAGGGAGTCTTATTGGGGACCTGGAGAGCAAGGGAGCGACCAGCCCCGGACTGACTGTGATCTCTGTGTGCTCTTAAGGGAAATTGTACTTTACTGTGTGTATTTGTTATCCTTTCCTCCTATATGAGACACCCCTCACTGGTGTTAGTGGTGAGGATTGAGGCTCCTTGATTGCTGGGCCAGGGCACGTGCGTCACATTGCCTATGAGTCTCTTTGGTGTGACCTTTTTCTTGCTGTTTTGATTTTCTATTTTTAAAATTTTGCAGTTACCTATAATGTTATGGATACTGGGCTTTTTATAAGCTTTGCTTTCAGAGGCTTTCAGAGGATGACCAAATTATTCACTTATTTGGTGCTGACAAGCCCATAAAAAGGAAGAAAATGGCATATCTACAACTAGTGGACTTTCACTTTATTGGGCTGAATCCATCAATAAAGACTTAAACTGTAACACTATTACACATCAAAGACTCCAGTTTGTCTGGAATTTTTTGTTACTTCTTTGGTTATTTGGCTTTTCTGTGTAACCTTTTTACATGTTTGTTTTTACTGAAGTTATAAATTGTTTGTGGTATGATAATGTCTTAGAATTAAGTCGGACAGAGTTCCAAAGTTGGACAATAAATACTGAGTAAAGGGAGTCTCTGCTGTCTAATTTCTGACTATTAGGTGCCAGTTTACATAATGTATTTGTTTGCATTGTATACCAGCTAAACCTGACTTATAGTTGGACATTTTTTTAGAGCTGTATTTGATACTGTTGATAGTTTTTGGCAGACAGTATGATAATTTAAAGGGAAGCTCTATCCGGATAATCGACTTTAGTACTCAGCTGATGAGTTTTACTGGTGAAATTCACTGCAAATGTTGCAGTTTTATTGTAACTTTGCTTTATATTAGCTGGCTCAAGTCTAAGTTAGGAAAAAATGGATGAAAAAGGTATGGGCTGTAGTGGTTCACGGTTAGCTGTTTGAAATGGTCTCTTCTTACGAATGAAAATGTCTGGAGATCCCCTGGAGTTCTTGATACATCTCCAAGTGCCAGAACTGCAGTCCTTGTAATAGTGAGGTCATATGTTTGAATAAAGGAAATTTTGTACTAAATCTGAGGCTGCTCTCTTTATTAAATGGGCAGGGGGCATAGCTCTTCATGCCAAGAAGCTAGAAAAATACTTTATTTCTATTTCAGTGAGTTTCAACAATCTCTGCTTTTGATGGTCAGTCTATTTATTTCCTGAAGTTGTGGAACTCATGGTTCTCACATCAGATACTGAGCCAGTTTTTAACTAGGGACAGTAGGGAAGGGAATGAGAATGGGTAGACATTATTTGAAAGATCTCTTTTTATATTTCCTACCACTTTTCTGCTAAATATGGCTTGTAATTGGTTTTCTTTCTTTTGTATGATTTTGCTACAAAACCACTGCAAGGAAGTTACTTTTCCTTAAAAGGGAATTTTGCTGTTGTTCAACTATATCCTAAATGTGAAAAAAGTGGTGCATATATTTCCTGAAACTAATGCTTCACCTTCTGTTCTTTTCTAAGTGGTATTCACAAAGTGTGCAGTTGCATAGGAGTGTTACGTGGAAATCCTATATGCCAGAGGCTTAAGCCATTAAGAAACGTGCTCTTAATTTATTGACAGTCTTAATTTACAGCTAGAAGAGTAGTAGAAGAATGTATAGCTAGAAGAGTCTAGGTATACTGAAGGTATGCAAATCAAGTCCTCTCCAACACAGTCCAAAAATTACAAATATGGAAGTTGTGTAGTATAGCGATCAGGTGGAGTCAGGAAGTTGTGTTGTTATAATGTAGACCAAATGCACTTAAAATGCTACCCATGTCCATGACGTCCTCGGTAGAATGCTGCTATTGTCAGCAAAGCAATGCTGACTAATTAAGTTTGATGTAAAAATAATCTAAAATGTACAAGCCTAAAGATTTATACATATGCAGTGCACACACCAATACATAAATATATAGTACCATCAGAACAGCCACACTCTCTGATTCCCTGCAAAAGTGTATTAACAAGAGCTCCTAACAGTGGGAACCACAGAGCGAATGGATCCATTTATAGTATGCAGCTCCACAGTCTTAACAATGAAGACTTAAACTTTTATTAATCCATGCCATGACTGCAAAGCAAACAGCATTGAAGACAAAGTGGTATGCCACCATCTCTACCACTCAAGGAGGAAATGCTGCACATGTAGAAATGCAGTTTTTCTCTTTGATTATTAAAAAAGAGAAAAAAAACAGATATTGGGACTTAGATGTACTATACCTGCTAGATCTACAGTCATCCCTGCTGTGCTAAGACTGCAGGTGAAGGTTAGTTATGAAACTGTGTCAACAAGGGAGAACATTTACTTATAGGACTGCTGCATTTTTGTCTTTACTGATCAAGTCAGTGTGTGTGTGTGTGTGTGTGTGTGTGTGTGTGTGTGTGTGTGTGTGTGTGTGTGTGTGTATGTATGTGCGTGTTTGTGTGTGTGACTGTGTGTGTGCCTGTGTGTGTGTGCAATAGCTAATGTTTTCCCTTGCTATTTGAAGCCAATGCTTTGACATCCTAGCTGTATGACCTGTTCTGTACTGCTATGTGAATGGGTTGTACCACATTTCCTCTTGACTGTATTTTTCGGATAACTACTGTCAGGCAGTTTTCATGGTGTATAGTGCAGTCTGTACTTTATACCATAGGTGGTATCATGTAGTTGGTATCATGTTCTACATAACAACACTGTACAAGATACACATCCAAGTACCTTCTGCTTCTATTCTCTATTGATGTTGGCTTAATATGAAGAAACATTTTTATTTCTTATGTAAAACATATTTTTGAAAAATAAAATTCCTGAGGGTGCATTTCCCCCCAGACATCTACGCACACTTCAGTCTCCTAACTCTTTAACACCTACAGAGAGTTTTCAAGAGGTTCTGGCCTTGTAAACATCCAGTTGAATTTAGCTCAGTTAAATCTACTATCACTTATCATATTAAAATCTACTACAATTGTTTCCTTCCCTCACATCAGGATTCCCTTTTCCACAATTTTTGAAGGCTATTGAATAATTCAGGATAATCAAATTAATCCCATAGATACCTCCAAATTTACAAGTCTTACCTCTTATTTGAACTTGCAGAACAATCTAACTCACTGCTTCAATTTTCTTGACATACTTAACTTTTGGTGAAAAAAAACTTCTGTACCACAGTTAGAACTCATTCCCTTCCTACTCTTAATAAGTGAGCTACAACCCTGCTATTTTACAATGTTTCTCTCTCATTTTTAACATTTATGGTCGCTTCTGCTTTCCTTCTTGTACAAATATTACATCTACTCCCTCTCTATCAGGATTACAAAATATTGTATCCCATTTTCTGTTTCCTCTCCCTCAGTACCCTAGTAGTGATCACCTTCACCCCCCCATTCTTAATTTTTCAACTGTCCTTTTCAATTATAATCAGATAAATTATGCCATTCAACTCATTTTCTCATCCTACTTCACTCAATGCTTTACGACTAAACATGCACAAACTAATCTAGAAACCCAATCCGTGCCTTACACTAAACAACATTCTCCACCAGCATTCCTCAAGAAGGCCTCTCTGCTCCATTAGTAAACTACTTTGCCTCATAACTTCATCAAATATCTCTGTTGGCAACTCTTTGTACTCCCCCTATGTCTCTAGATGATGAAACACCTTATCTCTACCTCTTAAATAAAATAACAGCAACAAACTTTTTCATCACCAACTCAATGATTGACTCGTGTTTTATTCCAAGCCAAGTATATTCTGACTTTACCTATTCTTGATGTCATTGCTTTCCTCTACTCTTTCGCTTTCTCTCTTGCACTTCTGTTAAAAATATGTAAACTGTTTCATTTACCATACTGCAGGGATTACATTTCATTATTTTCTTTCTCAAGTTCACTTCCCTTTTTTCCTAACTTATATCTACTCCCTGTCTAATCCATACTGATTCTTTTTCCTTCTACTCCATTTCAGATTTCTTGTTTTTCAGCACTCTAGTCCACTAAACCTGAACTCTTTTCATTTGTATTACTTTTCAACTCTGAACTATCTAACAATCATCTTGAAACTTCTCTTCAAAAGTCACTGTTGTGCTCTATCATGGATATGCACTGTATATAATTGTCTGAATTTGGAAAATATGGGTCTACCATGGATATGCAGTGTAAATATGGCTGTGCCTTATTTTGGTACTTTTCCATTATCGGGGCAACAGGTCTAATGACCATGATACGTTGTTATATCTCAGGAAGAGCGAGCTTAAAACGAGTTCTGGGAATAGCAGTAGTAGTTGAAATTATTAGGGAATTTTGCTGTCATTTAGAGGCAAGTTACTGAGTTTTCATTTTACTACTTAATACCAAAGTACAGTTTGTAACATAAGACTTTAGAATGTGTAGTTTTTTTTTTTTTAATTATGGGTGGGTCATACTTGTTATAATTTAATTGATCTTTTATAATACAGTTTTAATTTCTAAATACTGATTGATGTTTTTATCTCTGTAAGTTATGACCGATACTTAAGTTGTTTTGTAGTCTGTTACAGACATATTAATTGCGTTTTCCCTTTTTCTTGATCCTACAACACTTTACATAATGGCTGTAGTGCTATGACAATAGTTGTACTTTGGTTTGCTGCAAGGTGTTTCCTTTCCCAATAGAAAGCCTGATTATGTTGCATGAGTCTTTCCTCTTCTTTTTGATTTTATTTTTCTGATCATTGCTGACAAATATAAGTCAGCTGGGTATTTATTTATTTTCTTTGCATGATGTGTTTCTAGGCACATAGTTGTTCTGGAAGTGGTGAGGAGTGGATTGTTACTACTATGTTTCTCAGAGGGTTCCTGATGTATGCCTAATTTCCGTTTACAGTAGCTTTGGCTTTTCCACTTAATTACGCCATTTCACACTGAGCTAATCGGAGGAAGTTGGAGGAAGGGCTCTGAGTCAACTAATCTGCGATATATAACATTACGTATCCTGTTTTTTGCTTATTTCTGAGTTATTTATAGCACTTTTATTGTCTACATATACTTTGCTAGCTAGTTTCACTGTGTGTGAGGTATTAACTAGAAATTTTCTACAATTGTTAAGCATCTGGTTGGGTTTGTTTGTTCTGATTTCTTGCTAGGAGTGTATTATATAACTTGCTTGCATTTAAAAGCATTCTCTAGAGTCTCCTTGATCCTTTATCTGTTTAAACATTTCTGCAGTTTTTTTCTACCTAAGTAGTGTTGGTAGTGTAGCATTGTGCATATTCAGGCTTGTGTTTTGGGCCTAGTTGTTTGTTAGTAGAGGCTGTGTGTCTGAGCACATATTCCAGGCCATCATAGCTTAGCCAAAGCCAGTATAGCATTTCAGTGAGAGCGAATTGTTTGTGGTTATTGGCTTTCTGGGGTTGCATGTACTATGCCTTGAAGTAAGCACCTTATTGGTTCTTGCAAGCTTTTTTAAAGTTGTTTCAGGTTTCAATTTTGTTACTTAAGAAGTTAACTTGTGAGAGTTTCTGCCATTTCATACTGAACTAATCGGAGGAAGTCGGAGGAAGGGCTCTGAGCCAACTAATCTGTGATATATAACATTAAGTATTGTGTTTTTTGCTTATTTCTGAGTTATTTATAGCACCTTTATTGTCTGCATATACTTTGCTAGCTAGTTTCACTGTGTGTGAGGTATTAACTTGAAATTTTCTACAATTGTTAAGCATCTTGTTATGTTTGTTTGTTCTGGTTTCCTGCTAGGAGTGTATCATATGACTTGTTTGCATTTAAAAGTATTCTTTAGGGTCTCTTTGATCCTTTATCTGTTTAAGCATTTCAGTGAGAATGAATTGTTTGTGGTCATTGGCTGACTGGGGTTGCCTGGACTACGCCTTGGAGTAAGCACCTCATTGGTTCTTGCAAGCTTTTATAAAGTTGTTTCAGGTTTCATCTTTGTTACTTAAGAAGTTAACTTGTGAGTGTTTCTGCCATTTCACACTGAGCTAATAGGAGGACGTCGGAGGAAGGGCTATCAGCCAACTAATCTGTGATATATAACATTAAGTATCCTGTTTTTTTGCTTAGTTCTGATTTATTTATAGCACTTTTATTGTTTGCATATACTTTGCTAGCTAGTTTCAGTGTTTGTGAGCTATTAACTAGAAATTGTCTACAATTGTTAAGCATCTGGTTGGGTTTGTTTGTTCTGATTTCCTGCTAGGAGTGTATCATATAACTTGTTTGCATTTAAAAGCATTCTCTAGAGTCTCCTTGATCCCTTATCTGTTTAATCATTTCTGCAGGTTTTATCTATCTAAGTAGTGTTGGTAGTGAAGCATTGCCCATATTCAGGCTTCCTTTGGGCCTAGTTGTTTGTTAGTAGAGGCAGTGTGCCTAAGCACATGTTTCAGGCCATCATAGCTTAGCCAAAGCATGTACAGCATTTCAGTGAGAGTGAAGTGTTTGTGGTCACTGGCTGACTGGGGTTGGCTGGACTACGCCTTGGAGTAAGCACCTTATTAGTTCATTCAAGCTTTTTTTAAAGATGTTTCAGGTTTCAACTTTGTTACTGAAGAAGTTAACTTGCAAGTGTTTCTGCCATTTCACACTGAGCTAATGGGAGGAAGTTGGAGGAAGGGCTCTGAGCCAACTAATCTGTGATATATAACATTACGTATCCTGTTTTTTGCTTATTAATGAGTTATTTATACCATTTTTATTGTCTGCATATACTTTGCTAGCTAGTTTCCCCGTGTGTGAGGTATTAACTAGAAATTTTCTACAACTGTTAAGCATCTGTTTGGGTTTGTTTGTTCTGATTTCCTGCTAGGAGGGTATCATATAACTGATTTGCATTTAAAAGCATTCTCTAGAGTCTCCTTGATCCTTTATCTGTTTAAACATTTCTGCAGTTTTTTTCTACCTAAGTAGTGTTGGTAGTGTAGCATTGCTCATATTCAGGCTTGTGTTTTGGGCTTAGTTATTTGGCTGTACGCCTGAGCACATGTTCCAGGCCATCATAGCTTAGCCAAAGCAAGTATAGCATTTCAGTGACAGTGAATTGTTTGTGGTCATTGGCTGACTGGGGTTACCTGAACTACGCCTTGGAGTAAGCACCTTATTGGTTCTTTCAAGCTTTTTTTAAAGTTGTTTCAGGTTCTAACTTTGTTACTTAAGAAGTTAACCTGTGAGTGTTTCTGCCATTTCACACTGAGCTAATCAGAGGAAGTAGGAGGAAGGGTTCTGAGCCAACTAATCTGTGACATATAACATTAAGAATCCTGTTTTTTTCTTATTTTTGAATTATTTATAGCGCTTTTATTGTCTGCATATACTTTGCTAGCTAGTTTCACTGTGTGTGAGGTATTAACTAGATATTTTCTACAATTGTTAAGCATCTGGTTGGGTTTGTTTGTTCTGATTTCCTGATAGGAGTGAATCACATAACTTGTTTGCATTTAAAAGCATTCTCTAGAGACCCCTTGATCCTTTATCTGTTTAAGCATTTCTCCAGTTTTTTTCTACCTAAGTAGTGTTGGTAGTGTAGTATTGTTCATATTCAGGCTTGTGTTTTGGGCCTAGTTGTTTGTTAGTAGAGGCTGCGTGTCTGAGCCCATGTTCCAGACCATCATAGCTTACCCAAAGCCAGTATAGCATTTCAGTGAGAGTGAACTGTTTGTGGTCATTGGCTGACTGGGGTTGCCTGGACTTCACCTTGGAGTTAGCACCTCATTGGTTCTTTCAAGCTTTTTTTAAAGTTGTTTCTGGTTTCAACTTTGTTACTTAAGAAGTTAACTTGTGAGTGTTTCTGCCATTTCACACTGAGCTAATTGGAGGAAGTTGGAGGAAGGGCTTTGAGCCAACTAATCATGATATATAACATTAAGTATCTTGTTTTTTGCTTATTTCTGAGATATTTATAGCACTTTTATTGTCTGTGTATACTTTCCTAGCTAGTTTCACTGTGTGTGATGTATTAAATAGCAATTTTCTACAATTGTTATCCATCTGGTTGGGATTGTTTGTTCCGATTTCCTGCTAGGAGTGTATCATATTAAGAAGTTATGTACCTACCATAACGTTCCATGTTAGTTGTCTTCTCTCGCCTTCTTTCTTGCTTGATGGGTTCGGAGCCGATCCCTCGGCTCCGACTCGGCACTTGCTAAGCTCGAGAGTCACTTTTACCAGCTCGAGGCAGCCCCATATCCCATGATGCAAGGCGGTAAGTACCCAGATCTCGTTTGATGACAAAGGGCAATAGCACCAAGCATAAAATACTTCCCAAGGGAAGAAAGAAAACTACAGATGGAAGAAGGACCAGGTCTGAATGGTCTTCAGCATAACAGTTTCTTATAACAAGGTCTGTCCAGGCCAGGGGGAAGGAGGGAGGGTCGAAGAAAGAAGGCGAGAAGACAACTAACATGGAACGTTATGGTAGGTACATAACTTCTTAATGTTAAGTTGTCAATCTCGCCTTCATTCTTGCTTGATGGGACCGCGTCCCTAGCACCTCTATCCTGGGTGGCTCAATGGAACAAACTCTTGAGGACTGTAGAGCCAAAACTGGCTCTGTCCCTGGAGGCCAAGTCCAATTTGTAATGGGAAACAAAAGTGTGAGGAGTGGCCCAAGTGGCCGCTGCACAAATAGTGTCTAAAGGAAGTCTAGCTTGAAAAGCTGTAGAAGTAGCTAAGCTCCTAGTTGAATGTGCTTTAGGTTTTGAGCACAGCTGTTTTCCCCTGAGCAGATAAATTTCAGAGATGACCAAGAAAGCCATCTAGACAAAGTCACTTTAGAAACAGGAAGCCCTTTTTATTATCCGCATAGGAAACAAAAAGTTGATCAGATTTTCTAAATTTTTTTGTTCTGTCCAAATAATATCTAAGTTGACGGTGGACATCAAGATAATGTAGCTTTTGTTCAGCTCTATCTGAATAGTTAGGGAAAAATACAGGAAGATCAATAGATTGATTCAAATTGTTCTTTGAAGCGACCTTAGGCAAAAAGGTTGGGTTAGTTCTCAAAGATACTCTGTCTTTGTGAAAAACCAAATAGGGGGGTCGAACCGAAAGAGCATGAAGTTCAGACACCCTCCTGGCCGATGTAATAGCCACTAGGAATAAAGTTTTCCAAGAAAGATATTTCAGGGAACAAGAAGCAGCTGGCTCGAAGGGGGGAAGAATCAAAGATGTCAGCACTAAATTTAGATCCCACTGAGGAGGAGGATTCCTGATTGGAGGCTTTAGTAGGAAAATTCCTTTCAAGAAGGCCCTGCAGAGCCTATGGGACATAATATTATGATCTGCTATCCCGACATGAAAATTGGAAATAGCAGCCAATTGAACTCTGACTGTGGAAGAAGAGGAGCCTGCATGAAAAATCTCTGCTAAGAAGTCCAGGACTGCCTGAACAGGGGCAGAAAAAGGATCGATATTCTTGGCCTTAGCCCAATAAGAGAAATGTTTCCATTTGCTTGTATAAATCCTCCTGGTAGAGGATTTTAGCGAAGCTACTATGATGTCTCTAACTGGGTTAGAGATCAAAGGAAGCCTGGCTAAGGAAGAAAGTGGAGCAACCATGCTGTGAGGTTGAGAGAAGGGATTGACCGGTGCAGCTGACCCGATTGGTGTATCAGAAGATCTGGCACTGGGTCCAGATGCCACGGCTGCACCAAAAGGTGATGATGGAGGAACGGGAACCAAACCTGTCGAGGCCAGTAAGGAGCAATGAGAATCAATTTGGCTCTCAAAACGGTAGCTTTCTGGATAACCTGAGGGATCAGAGGAAATGGAGGGAAGGCATAAAGAAGTCCCTGGGGCCAATCCTGGGTCAGAGCGTCTCTGGGGGGATGGCCTGATAGAGGGAAGAGGCTGAAGAAGTCTGGACATTTGCTGTTTTGGGGAGTAGCAAAAAGATCGCAACATGGACGGCCCCATTCAAGAAAAATCTCTTCCGCTATAGATTGCTTGAGAGACCACTCGTGAGGCATGAGAATAGCTCTGCTCAATCTGTCCGCTACAATGTTGGTTTTCCCAGGGATATGCGTTGCTACCAGAAACCGATGAGAGGAGATCGCCCATTGCCATAGTCTGAGCGCTTCTCGACACAAGGGGTAGGACTTGGTTCCGCCCTGTTTGTTGATATACCAAACTACAGACATGTTGTCTGTGTGGACTGCAATTGTCCCTACGGGAAGAAAGTCGTTGAGGGCTTGCAACGTTAAAAGCACTGCTCTCATCTCCAGGACATTTATGTGCAGATGGTACTCGAACGGCTGCCACGTCCCATGAACCATCCTGCCCTGATAATGACCCCCCCCACCCGATCAGGGAGGCATCCGTGGTGACAGTGGCTATCGGGATGGGGTACAAAGTACCTGCCTTGGTGAACCTGAGGAGATGTGATCCACCAAGCAAGATGCTCTTTGCATGTCTGAGTCACCAGAATCTGGTGACGCATTGGAAGTTGCTGGTATGACCATTGTGTGAACAGCATCCACTGAAGAAGGCGCATGTAGAATCGAGCCAGGGAAGAAGAGTAATGGCCGCAGCCATGAGACCTAATACCTTTAGAACCATTCTGGCCTGTACTTTCTTGTTGGCCAGAATGATCCTGACATGACTCTGAATGTCTGAAACTCTTTGATCTGTAAGGGTAGCTGACATCCGAACAGTGTTTAAGTTTGCGCCTATGAAGGTAATAGACTGGCAGGGCGATAAGGATGACTTTTGAAGTTGATTGAGATGCCCAAATGAGAACAAAGGTTTATTGTGTAATCCCTGGCTTGTATAAGCTGATGCCTGGTGGTGGCTGACAGGAGCCAGTCGTCGAGATACGGAAACACCTGGAATCCTTGACGTCTCAGGTGAGCCGTGACCACTGCCATGCATTTGGTGAACACTCTGGGGCTGTAGTGAGACCAAAGGGCAGGGCTCTGAACTGGAAATGACTGGACCCCAGCCGAGCGGAGAAATCTCCTGGAGCGTCTGTGAATTTTGATGTGATAGTACGCATCCTGAAGATCTATTGAGCACATCCAGTTGTCCTTCTGTAAGAAGGGCAGAATTGACTGAAGAGTGACCATTCGAATCTTGTCTTCCTGACAGACTTGTTGAGTCTGCTGAGATCCAATATTGGTCTCCAGTCTCCCGTCTTTTGGGGACCAAAAGAACCTTGAGTAGATTCCGGCTCTGAATGGTCTATTGTAACTGGCTGAATGGCTCTTTTTGCAGTAGTTTTGAGACTTCTAACTCTGCAATTTCCCTTAGACCGGGTGGTACATCTGGAAGGGAATTTGAGGGGAAGGGACTTTCCTCGAAAGGAATTATGTAACCCTTGGATATGATCGACTGTACCCATCTGTCTTGAGTGAGGGAATGCCAGGCTTCTGGGTACAGTGATAATCTTCCCCCGACTGCCTCCAAGGAGGGACAGCCGGGCAACATCTCAGGGATGCTGAAAAGGCTTGTCAGAGAGAGGCTCTCTGTTTCCCTGGTTTTTCAGACTCCCTCTGCCTCTAGAGCGGCATCTGTTGTTGTTACCCCCTCTGCCTCTAGGGGTAAACTGACCACGTGAATCCGGCGTGACTCCTTGGGATTTACGGAACCACATTTTCCCACCTTTCTGTCCTTTGGGATAAGGTCTAGAAGGGGTGGAAAAACGGACTCCAACAGCAGAAAGAGTTTTGCCGTCCTGTTCGCACCTGGTCAAGGTTTCCTTCACCTGAGGGCCAAACAAAGCTGACCCATCAAAGGGAGAATTTGTGAAGGACGCCTTAAAGGGATCCGCAAAATCACATAGCCGCATCCAGGCTTGGCGTCTAAGAGCCACACCTGTACCTGCGGCTCTACTCGCTCCATCCGCAGCATAAGATATTAGCCGCATGGAGGAGTTTGCAATGGAATTGAGGGTTCCTAGCTGCGAAGCAATTTTTTCTTGAGCCCCTGCAGCTGTAGGATCCTGAACTACTTCACCCAGCTCCTTAAGGATATCCCTCTGGAGTCTGGTGAAGTGACATAGGTAATTCAGCTTAACGCATAGCAAAGGTCGCTGAGGAAAACATCCGCTTACCGTACCTATCCATGGTCCTAGAGTCCTTATTAGGAGGATGGACGGGCACAGAAGGATCTGCAAGTTCCTTTTTGGTGGCCGCAGCCACCACCATGGCATCAGCGGGGACACCCTTAGTGAGGAATTGCTTGTCACACGGGGCAGTGATAAATTTTGAAGGCCTCCTAGGAACTGGCTCTACAGAGTCAGGAGCTGCCCACGCCTTTCGTGCAATAACCTGCATAAGGGGGTCGAAAGGCGGAGACACCCAGGAGGTGGAGGGCCGAGATCCAAACGCCTCTAGGTATACTGACTCATCCTCAGAGGGATTGTTGGTGGGCCAGTTTCCCCTCTGTTTAAGGAGTTCTAGGATGTCTGAGAAGGAGACATCCTCAGAGGGGGATCTAGGGGATCCCTCTGACTCATCAAAGTCAGTATCCGAAGTGACAGACTCGGGGGAGTCTACATGCTTCCTCTTACAAGTCCTCTTCCTAGGAGGATCTCCCGAAACATCAGGAGAATCCTCGGAAGAAGGGGAAATTCCCAATGGGGAAACCGAGGCGGAGGATCTCTAGGTCCTGTAGCAAGAGAAGTGGCAGAGATGTCAACAGGTACTATAGAGGGAGGAGCTACGGAACAGACTGCTGACTGATACCAGTGGCCAGTACACTCTTCATCACCTCGAATGCTCCCTCCCAGGCAGGTCCGAGAGAACCCGTTCAAGAGCTAGGAACTCCAGGGACCACCGAAAGGGAAGTCTCCGAGGCGGATGTCGGAGCCGAGCTCACCAAGGCCGAGGCTCCAAGGGGAAGAGCGGGTTCGGACAAGGGTCCGATGCCACTCACCCCTCGGAGGAGACCATGGAAGCCCGACCACGAATCCCTCTAAGGAAGGTCTCAAGAGGAGATAAGAGTAGAGGCTGAAGGAACAGAAGGGGTATCCGTCCTCCAGCCGTAGCAGTAACCATTCCCGAAGACTCCAACTCCAAGCTCTGGGGTAGAGTTGAAGGAGGAACTGTAACGGGGTGTGGACCAACAGTCATCTGTTGAGACAGACTATGTAACATTTGGGCCAGTACCTGTGACTTAAGTAATCTACTGACCACTCTCTCTAGGTCATGATCTGACAGTCTGGATGACCTTGAAGATCGGCTCCGATGGCTCCGTTCGAAGAAGAGGTGAAGCCGGGCCGAAGTATCGGCTCCAAGGAAGGAGACCTCGACCTCTTCCTGGAATGAGCCATCGGAACCGATACTATAGATCCTGTCGGAGCCGACTTCTCGGAGCTGACAGGAAGCCTCGATGTATCGGCTCCAGCCGGAGCCGATACAGCCACCAAAGTAACGGTGTCGGAGCCGATCGGAGCCGACACCGATGCCTGTGCCACATGGGGGTCGGAACCGATCGGAGCCGACACCGAAGTGGTCGATGCAGATTCGCACCGATAGCCATCGGTGCCGAAGGCTTTGTTAAGCCAGAATCGGCTCCAGCCGAGCGATCTCGACTCGAACGAGTCGAGCCGAGGCCGCAGGCTTAGACACAGAAGCCTGGGCCTTGGCAGATTTAGCTGATTTTGATGGAGCCGACTTAGCCGGAGCCCTCCGGCTTAAGAAGGCCCCTAAGTATCAGCTTGTTGCGTCTTTCCTGCAGGACTCTCTGGCTGAAGGAATGACAAATAGCACAGGAGTCCTGCAGGTGAAGAGGCCCCAGGCAATACAGGCAAGAAGTGTGACCGTCTGTCAGAGACATCTTCTGACAGCACGAGTCACACTTCTTAAAACCTGAGACCCTCTCCTTTGACATGGTGCTTCACAAAAAACACACACACACACACCAGTCAAAAATTTAAATTAAAGAAAATACCAAAAAGGTATTCCTAAAAACAAACACACACACACCCTAACAGGGAGGGGATGGGATGGGTAAAGTTTGACTAAAAAATATTAAAAGAGACAGGGATTTTCTGTCAGGAAATCTAAATAATTAACTATAACTAACAATAAAAGGTTTTTTTAACAAAAAGGGGCTTTAATATCAATAAAGTGAATCACTTACCAGGAGCTGGTAAAAGGAGGACCTCATAAGCGGCAAACGAGATCTGGGTACTTACCGCCTTGCATCATGGGATATGGGGCTGCCTCGAGCTGGTAAAAGTGACTCTTGAGCTTAGCAAGTGCCGAGTCGGAGCCGAGGGATCGGCTCCGAACCCATCAAGCAAGAATGAAGGCGAGATTGACAACTTAACATAATTTGTTTGCATTTAAAAGTTTTCTCTAGAGTCTTCTTGATCCTTTATCTGTTTAAACATTTCTTCAGTTTTTTTTCTATCTAAGTAGTGTTGGTAGTGTAGCATTGTTCATATTCAGGCTTGTGTTTTGGGCTTAGTTGTTTGTTAGTAGAGGCTGTGTGTCTGAGCACATGTTCCAGGCCATCATAGCTTAGCCAAAGCCAGTATAGCATTTCAGTGAGAGTAAATTGTTTGTGGTCATTGGCTGACTGGGCTTGCCTGGACTACGCCTTGGAGTAAGCACCTCATTGGTTCCTGAAAGCTTTTTTTTAAAGTTGTTTTAGGTTTCAACTTTGTTACTTAAGAAGATAACTTGTGAGTGTTTCTACCATTTCACACTGAGGTAATCGGAGGAAGTCAGAGCAAGGGCTATAAACCAACTAATCTGTGATATATAACATTAAGTATCCTGCTTTTTGCTTATTTCTGAGTAATTTATAGCACTTTTACTGTCTGCATATACTTTGCTAGGTATTTTCTCTGTGTGTGAGGTATTAACTAGAAATTTTCTGCAATTGTTAAGCATCTGGTTGGGTTTGTTCTGATTTCCTGCTTGGAGTGTATCATATAACTTGTTTGCATTTAAAAGCATTCTCTAGAATCTCATTGATCATTTATCTATTTAAACATTTCTGCAGTTTTTTTTCTACCTAAGTGTGTAAACAATCTGTTAACCAGTTTACTGTGTAATTTAATTTAATCCTGACTTGCGCTCAGGATTAACTGTAACCTGTGGAACTTGTTTAACTTGCTTACTTATGTAATCTCTGTAAATAGTCTGTTTGTAATATGTAATGCTTGTATTATGTAATGCTGTATCTGCTTACCCTTGGAGCTTTTCTCCCTGGGCCTCCACTGAAAATGGACATGCATCCAGTCATACTATCCCGGTCAACAAATGTAAAATAAAATTAAAATAAATAAATAAAATAAAAGTAGTGTTGGTAGTGTAGCATTGTCCATATTCAGGCTTGTATTTTGTGTCTTGTTGTTTTTTAGTAGAGGCTGTGAGTCTGAGCACATGTTCCCGACCATCATAGCTTAGCCCTAACCAGTATATCATTTTAGTGAGAGTGAATTGTTTGTGGTTATAGGCTGACTGGGGTTTCGTAGACTACACCTTGGAGTAAGCACCTCATTGATTCTTGGAAGCTTTTTTGAAGTTATTTCAGGTTTCAACTTTGTTACTTAAGAAGTTAACTTGTGAGTGTTTCTGCCATTTCACATTGAGCTATTTGGAGGAAGTTGGAGGAAGGGCTATGAGCCAACTAATCTGTGATATATAACATTAAGTATCCTGTTTTTTGCTTATTTCTGAGTTATTATAGCATTTTTATTGTCTGCATATACTTTGCTAGCTAGTTTCACTGTTTGTGAGCTATTAACTAGACATTTTCTACAACTGTTAAGCATCTGGTTGGATTTGTTTGTTCTGATTTCTGCTAGGAGTGTATCATATAACTTGCTTTCATTTAAAAGCATTCTCTAGATTATCCTTGATCCTTTATCTGTTTAAACATTTCTGCAGTTTTGGTCTACCTACGTAGTGTTGGTAGTGTAGCATTGTCCATATTCAGGGTTGTGTTTTGGGCCTAGTTTTTTGTTAGTAGAGGCAGTGTGCCTAAGCACATGTTCTAGGCCATCATAGCTTAGCCAAAGCATGTAAAGCATTTTATTGAGAGTGAATTGTTTGTGGTCATTGCCTAACTGGGGTTGCCCGGACTAAGCCTTGGAGTAAGCACCTCATTGGTTCCTTCAAGCTTTTTTTAAAGTTTTTTCAGCTTTCAACTTTCTTACTTAAGAAATTAATTTGTGAGTGTTTCTGTCATTTTACACTGAGCTAATCGGAGGAAGTCAGAGGAAGGGCTCTGAGCCAACTAATCTGTGATATATAACAATAAGTATCCTGTTTTTTTGCTTATTTCTGAGTTATTTATAGCAGTTTTATTGTCTGCATATACTTTGCTAGCTAGTTTCACTGTGTGTGAGGTATTAAATAGAAATTTTCTACAATTGTTAAGCATCTGGTTGGGTTTGTTTGTTCTGATTTCCTGCTAGGAGTCTATCATATAACTTGTTTGCATTTAAAAGCATTCTCTAGAGTCTCCTTGATCCTTTATCTGTTTAAACATTTCTGCTATTTTTTTCTACCTAAGTAGTGTTGGTAGTGTAGCATTGTCCATATTCAGTCTTTTGTTTTGGGCCTAGCTGTTTGTTAGTGGAGGCTATGTGTCTGAGAACATGTTCCAGGCCATCATAGCTTAGCCAAAGCCAGTACAGCATTTCAGTGAGACTGAATTGTTTGTGGTCATTGCCTGACTGGGGTTGCCTGGACTACGCCTTGGAGTAAGCAACTCATTGGTTCTTTCAAGCTTTTTTTAAAGTTGTTTCAGGTTTCAGCTTTGTTACTTAAGAAGATAACTTGTGAGTGTTTCTGCCATTTCACACTGAGCTAATCGGAGGAATTCAGAGGAAGGGCTCTGAGCCAACTAATCTGTGATATATAACATTAAGTATCCTGTGTTTTGCTTAATTCTATGTTATTTATAGCATTTTTATTGTCTGTATATACTTTGCTAGCTAGTTTCACTGTGTGTGAGGTATTAACTAGAAATTTTATACAATTGTCAAGCATCTGGTTGGGATTTTTGTTCTGATTTTTGTTTCCTTCCCTCCCTCCCTATCGGTATCCTGTTTTTATACTTGGTGACTTTGCAGTTGCCCGCCCTTACTGTAAATTTGATCTGGGGACACTCCTCCCAGTCTATGTCATTACCTCAGTCTTCCTAATCCAGGGAGAACATTTTAGAAGGCCAACCACTTAGTTTCTGCTCCTCCTTTCCCCTTTCCACTTTACAAAAAAAAACATTTTTCTAAGCTTGTTTCCTGCCTTTCCTGTAAGTCGTTTCGTCCAGATGCAGATTTGCTGTATTCAGGACTGTTTGCAAGCTTCTGAGCTCCCAAGCATTTCTGTGTTGGAGGGAAGCCTTCTAGCTTAATTTTGTTTCTTTGAACTAGCCAGTTTTCTAGTTTCAGCACTCAAATCTTTTTCTTTGAGCTCAGCACTTGTTCAGAGCTCATTGTAAGCACTAAGTAAGCTACAAATTATTGCAGCACTCAACTTTCCTCACTTGTCTAGAGGAAAACAGTTTTTAATACTTAATAAATAAGCACCTATCCAGACATGTCTAAAGGTCAGCTCCCGGTGTTATCTCCTGTCTACCTGATGAATCTGGGTATCTTGGGGCAATTCAGCAATTGCCTCATGTACACAGACAACCCTCTCCTCCTACCACCCAACACTACAACCTGTGAGAGATGCACTTATATAACCAAACTGGAAGCATATCTCTCTTCACCCAAGACTGGACTAGACAGTCAAGAGGCCTATGAACCTATAAAATAATTTTCTTGGGTGGCAAAAGCCAGGGTACCTTTTTGGCTAGGCTTGTATAGGCCCTAGGGTCAATAGCCTAGTACCTACCTATGAACCTACCTATGCACCTATGAAAAGGTAAACACTTGCACCACACTACACTCATCACATAGCCCCTCAAAACCTACACCACCAAAATGCACACATAGAAACACAAAATACACACCTACATTTGCAGAGGCTCTCAAAAAAATCTACCCAAGCAACAGGGACCTCCAAAGCAGAAACACAAGCATCCACCACTCCCCAACACAACCCAAATGACACACAGACCACAATCTCAGTGTGCCACTCAACCACAGCCCATAAGGCATAACAACATACCCAACACTCTAGTCATAGGTGACTCTATAGTCAGGCACACTGATGTTCCACTCACCAGGCTAAACAAGGAGAAAGTTACTGTCAGCTGCCTGACAGGTGCCAGGATCCTCCACATAATGCATGCACTCATGTCACTCCACAAAAATTACAAATATGACTCTGTCATTGCCCATTTTGCTGTGAATGACCTGAGACGTACCTCCCTGTACTACATAAAAAGAGACATGGAGGAGCTGTTCGATCTTTCAGTCCAGGCAGGTATGACCCCAGCCCTGAGTAGCATCTTGCCATCACCCAGAATGATACCACAGTACAAGGACAACATGACTGACTTCAACAATTGGCTAAGCTTCTGGTGTCATTCTATGGGGATCCAGTATCTGTCTGCCTGGGATGACATGATCGACAAACTATGATGATTTGCCGGAGATGGCCTACACCTGTCGCCCTTGGCATTCCAGATACTGGCTAAGGCTCTTGCCACCCCTATAGTGCCTTTTTTAGGCAAGATTTAAATGACAAATTCACCACCGTAACAGGTACAAGCAAGCAAAATCTGAGGGTAATGCTACTTAATGCTAGAAGTCTAAACCTCAAAATGCACTCACTCGAGGCACTCCTTAAAATGGAGAACATCAACATCTGTGCAGTGACAGAGACCTGGTTCAAGGCTCCAGAGAGCACCCCTGTATTACCAGGCTATAACTCATACCACACCTTTCGGCCACCTAACCTGGACTGAAGCACTAAAGGCAGAGGTGTGTCCATATTCATTAAGGATATCCGCACCTCCAGTCTAGTTGCTCAGCATAATGCATCCGAGATTATCCAAGTGCAACTAATTCTGGGCAAGACCGCAATCCAAATTGTAGCTTGCTACAGATCCCCCTCCATGCCCCAGGATACCCACTCCTCATTTCTTGATACACTGGAAAATATTAGGGTACAACCTAACACCCTAATAATGGGTGATTTCAACTACCCCACCATTAACTGGGAAAACTACTCAAGTACCAACTCTTGTGCTCAACGTTTTCTGGGATTCATAAATTCCAATGCTTTGGATCAACTTATTCATACCCTCACCAGGGGCAGAAATATCCTAGACCTGGTCATTACCAACATGGGCAACCGGTGTTCCACACCAGAGGTCAATTCCTCATTGGTCAGATCCAACCACAAGCAAATCACCCTAGAAATCCACATCCCACCCCCACCCCCCATTAGGGAAACCACCGTAAAAAAATTCTCCAAAGCCAACTTCACGCTTCTTAAGACAGAAGTGGCAAAATTCACGACACCCATGCTGATGGACAATAGAGGTACGACTGCTGAATCCTATACAATTGACTTTATAAGCACTTACACAAGTGCATGGATTGTGCAATCCCTAACAGAACCAAGATGCTATCCTCCAAAAAATGGAAGCCAATCTGGTGGTCCCCTGCCATAAACAAGCTCTACAACAGAAGAAAGAAGCTGTTGCAAAAAAGAGTAAAATCCCATGATTGGAGGAACTCCGTGGTCAGCCTCAGTAAGAAGCTGAGATCCCTCATAAAATCCTCCAAAGCTAGTTAGGTAAACAAAATCGCCACTGATTCTAAAGACAACCACAAAGCATTCCAGAGCTAGGTCAAGAATCTCAATGGCAACACTCAGATCTGCTCTGAGTTACAGCACAAATGCACTAAATATACAGAATCAACTGATATTGCCATCATCGTGGCAGACAGGTTCAGTGCTAACTTTACCCCTCTCTCAACCCCTAAAGGGCCCATCTCTATACCGGAAGAATGCAAAATTCCTGTAATCATGGCTGCACAGGTAAAAAACACACTCTCCAAAGCCAAGAACACAGCATCCATGGGACCTGACAACATCTCAGGCTGCTTTCTACATGAACTACAAAACGAACTGGCACCCCATTTAAGTACCATGTTGAATCATAGCCTCACCTCAGACTTTGTGCCCACTGAATGGTGTATAGCAATGGTCAGCCCACTCCACAAAGGGGGAGCCACCACTGACCCCAGGAACTACCACCCCATTAGCCTGATGAGCCTGGTCTGCAAGGCTATGGAATGTATCATCATGGAACTTATAAACAATGACACTGGTAATCTCCAAACTTTGAACCCTACCCAGTTCAGGTTTGTAAAAGGCAGATCATGTCTCCTAAATCTAATAGACTTCTTTGAAGCGGTCACCAAAGCCGTAGATGCAGGTAAGGTGGTTCACACAGCCTATCTAGATCTCGCCAAGGCTTTCAACACCATCCCCCAGTCTGGAATTATAGATAAACTTACTAAACTAGGTATAAATCCCTATGTCACAAGATGGACTGCCAACTGGCTCACTGACAGAACCCACACTGTGAAAGTAGCAGACTCTAAATCCAACTTCAGACCAGTGACACGTGGAGTACCACAGGGTTCAGTCGTAGGTCCTCTCCTGTTTGGTATCTACTTCTCTGAAGTACAGGCTAACACAGAAGGTCTTAGGCTAACAAAGTTTGCAAATGACTGCCAACTAGGAGCCATAATCAAAACTCCTAAAGATGTGGACGTCCGACAAAAGGGCCTCACTGAGACAGATGCCTGGTGTCAAAGCCATGGCCTCAAGCTCAATGCCAAAAAGTGCACTGTCATCCCTTTTGGTAAAAACTCTGTACCCATGGACTACCACATAGGCGGTAGTCTACTTAACACTGAAAGTGTGATAAGAGACCTTTGGACACAGGTGGACAGTAGTCTCTCCTTTGATAATCACATCACCACAGATGTCAGGAAATCCTTCTACGTGGCACACCTCATCATAAAAGGTTTCTCATCCAGGAAAAAAGAGGTCATTGTTCCCCCTCTAGTCATCACTCACTAGACCCATTATGGAGTACAACGCCCCTTTTGGTATGTACCTCACAAGACATCTACAACAACTGGAAAGCCACAGAAATACCTCACAAAGAAGATTACCAGCCTCAAATAGATGCGCTACGCAGACCGTCTAAAAAAACTCCAGCTTTACTCTGTCGCATATCGTCTACTCAGAGGCGATCTCTGCTTAACATACAAAGCTATGTGAAATCCATTGCTGCTGGACATGCTCCACCTGAAGAAATCCCAATCCCCCCCGAGCTACATGCTCTAGGGATCTAAACCTTTTCACCACAATAAACAGAACATGCTGGAGGGATAGATTCCTGTTCCAGAGACTTCCCATACTCTGGAACAAACTACTTATCTATATCAAACAAAGCTCCTCATTAGCACTCTTCAAGAAAAATCTTGATGATTGGATGGGAGATAGGAAATTCACCCCGTAGGTCACTTCTGTGGCTCTGCTTGACACGTGTACACGAAAATAATTTTCTTGGGTGGCAAAAGCCATGGTACCATTTGCATAGGTTTATATAGGCCCTAGGGCCAATAGCCTAGTTCCTACCTATGAACCTATGAATCATGTTTTGTGAAGTGGGTTTAAAAGCACTTTTAGCCAAGTTGTTAGGTCTGGAGGCATTTATTCAACTCTGTTGGTGTTACATTAAATCATGTCCTGCTTTATAATAAGTAACAGGCTGTTTATGACTGGCAAGCTGGATTTTTCGTGTTGTTAGGCTTATCACATTTTAAAGACTCAAAGTGGTATTTTTCTATGGACTTGTGAGTTTTTGCAGAACTTATAACCACAGTCGCTACAAAGGACTGGACTTCACTTGTTAGTTTTCCATTGTTTAAAGTGAATTACAAGTGAATGCAACTATGACAAATTATCATGGTCATTACACCAGTTTGTTTACATTTCAGACTTTGGAACATTTCTATCTTGGCATTATTTATAAACAAATATACTTTGAATTTTATTATATAACTGACTTAAGAAATTTTAGTTCTTTACTCTGTAACTTATATATTCTGTTTCCTGTATTGACTATTTCATATTGCTATAATGATCTTTTCTTTTTGGGCCGCCGCTGAAAAGGGTTTAGTGTGTAAACACAGTCAGACTAGCCTAGTTTACAAATGTCAATAAATAAATAAATAATGACTTTGTTTACCATTGCCTGATTTTGCTTTACTTTTTCTGCATATTTTATCATAGCCTCTGCTAGCGTCACCATTTTTTTCTGTTTATTTAACTGCTAATGGCTATCACTTGTGTATTTGATTAGCCCAGACTGCTGTTGTTTAGCATATGCTATTAGTCCCAGCTGCAGTCTCTGAATGTTTAGTCATTGCATAGGTATATTGTGCAATGTGTTCTTGTCTTCTGCTACAGATTGAAGCCATTCTGACCTATGTGTGTCATCCAGCATACCAGATAGATAGCTGTACTCACATTGCTTGAGAATCTCTGTAAAGTTAATAGTAATTGTAATATATTTGAGCTTACAATAATGCCTATAATGCTATTTACTTCTAATTATTGACCTCCAGTGTACTAAGTAACATAACATTTCGCACTGTTTGCAATATTCTGCTTCTATTTAATGGATGACCACTAATTGCAATTTTTTGTATTTATTTTTTTCTTTCTTTGCTCCATTCCCTGTCTTGTATCAGTCTTCTCCTCCAGAATCCCTATCTGTATCTACTGTATCTTTATTAACAATAGGATACACAAAAACTTAGAGTGACTGTTTCTCCAACTATGGTGAAACATCCCCTCACCCCCTAACCCCCAGCCCTGGTCTGAACAGCTGTAGTGACTGCTTAAGGAGTCTAACTCAGATTGTGCAGCAGCTGCTTAGGTCACCGTTGCTTCATTAACTCCAATCCCCTGGACCAGCTGGTTGACACCCCCACCTGTATAACTGCATTGACTAAGACGTACCTGATAGGACCAAAATAAGCTCTTCAAGGAAGAGCAAACCTGCCTGGTGGACAACTGCTATTAATAGGCTTTACAATAAGAGGAAGAAATTGTTGTCTAAGAGTAAGAGGGAGTAAACTCCATACTGGAAACACTCGTCCTCAGCTTAAACAAGCAAATAAGACTTCTTGTGAAGTCCTCCAAAGCAAACTATGAATCCAAATTAGCTTCCTCAACTAAGGGAAACCATAAGGTGTTCTTTAGTTACATCTGTAATCTAAAAAGAAAGGCCCAGACTTCAGCTGAACTTGTAGCTAATCATACTGCATATACTGAGCCTGTGGAAATAGCTAACATGCTGGCTGACAGGTTCTGTGAAAAATTCAACCCCCTGTTCCTGCCACATGCACCACATGACATCCCTACCACCTGCCTCCCACCTTGTATCTCTAAAGAGCAGGTTGTAAACACCCTCTCTAAGGCCACAAACAAAGCATCTGTGGGAGCTGATAACATCCCAAGTTGCGTCCTACATGGTATCCAACAATAATTAGCAACACCATTGGATATTCTTTTCAATCATAGTCTAAGCACTGGCTTCATCCCAGCTGAATAATGGCCATCGTTATTCCCTTGCACAAAGGTGGTGCTTCCACTGACCCCAGAAACTATCAACTTATTAGCCTCACTAGCCTTATCTGCAAGGCTATGGAGCAAATCTTCATAGACCTTATCAACAAAGATATAGGTGCTCTCCAAACACTTGACCCTACTCAGTTTGGATTTGTCAAAGGGAGATCATGACTGTTAAACCTGGTGAACTTCTTCAAGACAGTCAACAAGGCCTTAGACGAGGGGAAATCTGTGCAAATAGCCTACCTAGAATTAGCCAAGGCTTTTGACACTATTGCCCACATAGGCATCATTGCCAAACACACCCAGCTAGGTATCAACCCTTATATCATTAGATGGTTCGCTAACTTGTTCACTGATGAAACACATATAGTCAAAATAGGGGAATCCAATTCCAACAGCAGACCTGTAACCAGTGATGTTCCAAAGGGATCAGTCCTGGGACCTGTACTGTTAGGAATCTATTTCTACAAAGTACAAGCAAAAACTAAAGGTCTGTGGCTTACAATGTTTGCTGATGGCTGCAAACTGGGAGAAGTCATAGAATCTCCAAATGATGTCAACATCCCACAAGATAGTCTTACACAAACAAATGATTGGTGCTAAAGTCATGGCCTTAAACTCAATGCAAAAAAAAGAAGTTATGTACTTACCATGACGTTCCATGTGAGTTGTTCATCCCGCCTTCATTCTTACTGATGGTTTGGAGCTGATCCCTCAGCTCCGAGTCAACCTACTACAAAGCTCAAGGTCTTCAAATAGCTCGAGGCCAAGTCCCTATCCTATGATGCACCTAGAATTACCTCAGATCTTGTTTGCTGCATATAAGAATACCATATGTCATTCTATCACTCCCAAGAGAAGGTATAGAAGGCTTGAATAACCAGGATGGATCCAGTATCTCTGTCATCAAAAAGCCCAAGAGGGGGTAGGAGGGAGGGATGTAAGAATGAAGGCGAGATGAACAACTCCCATAGAACGGTATGGTAAGTACATAACTTCTTTATGTGAAGTTGCTGTATCTCGCCATTCATTCTTACTGATGGGTAGCGTCCCAAGCACCATCAATCTCAGGATAGTGGATCCGAAGGAGGCTCTGTCCCTGGAGGCCCTGTCAACCTTGTAATGAGTGATAAAGGTATGAGGTTTTGACCAAGTGGCTACTGCACAAATGTTATCAATAGGAAGTCTGACAGAAAAAGCAGATGATGTAGGAACTGCTCTGGTTGAGTGAGTTTTAATCTTATGTTGTAGGGGCATATTGGCAGCTGAATAAACAAAGGTGATACAATCAGATAACCCTTTAGACAGAGTTGTTTTAGCCACTGGCATACCTGTCCTGGAGTCTGAAAAGGAAACAAAATGCTGATCCAATTTCCTGAAATCTTTTGTTCTATCCAAATAAAATCTGAGCTGTCTGTGAACATCAAGTTTATGCAGCATGTATTCTAGATTGGCAAATCAATAACTTGGTTAAGATTAGTTTCAGTGCAAACCTTAGGCAAAAAAAAGGGATTTGTTCTAAGTGAGAATCTGTCAGCATGGAAAATCAATTAAGGAGATTTAATGGATAAGGCCTGAAGCTCTGACACTCTGTGGGCAGAAGTAATAGCCACTAAAAAGATAGTCTTCCATGACAAAAAGTTGAGATCACACGAGGAAGCTGGTTCAAATGGAGGAAGAATGATGCAGGAAAGCATAAAATTTAGATTCCGTGGGGGATAAGGAGATTTCACAGGTGGTCTGAGATGAAAAGTCCCTTTGAGAAAGGCTTTGGATAATTTATGTGACATAATATTCAATCCTTCGAATCCAAAATGAAATTTAGAAATGTCAGCAAGTTGAACACAGACTGTGGCTGCTGCAGCGCCTTTATTGAAGATCATGGTCAAGTACTCTAGTATAGAGGCCATACGGGCTTGTTAAGGATCAATATTGTTTTTAGAGGCCCATATAGAAAATGTTTTCCATTTGCTAAGGTATAGCTTTCTCATAGAGGATTTATGAGAGGATAAGAGAATTTGCTTGGTCTCATTGGAAAGGTCATGGAACCTGGCTCTGATGGGAATTGGAGCAGCCACGCTGTCAACTTCAGGGACTGCAGAGAAGGATGAAGTTTTCCTGATGAGTGCATCAGAAGGTCCGGAACTGGGTCCAGAATCCAAGCGTCCTCCAAATGATGAAGTCAAAGGAAGGGGAACCAAATTTGACGAGGCCAATGAGGGGCTATAAGAACGATAGTCCTTCCCAGAGAATTTACTTTCTGTAGAACCCTGGGTATCAACAGGATTGGTGGAAAAGCATAGAGGAGACCCGGAGGCCAGTCGTTAATGAGTGCATCCCTTGGGGCTTCTCCTAGGGGGGAATCACGGCAAAGTAGCTTTTGCATTTCCTGTTCATGTGATTGGCAAAAAGGTCACAGCAAGGATGGCCCCACCTGCAGAATATCCTGTCCGCTATTTCATTCTTGAGGGACCACTCGTGGGGTAACAAACTTGCTTGGCTCAGTTTGTCTGCTATCACATTGGATTTCCCTGGGGTGTGCATTGCTAACAGAAATCGCTGGGTGGATATCACCCACTGCCATACTCTTAGGGCCTCGCGACAAAGGGGATATGACCTGGTTCCTCCTTGTTTGTTTAAGTACCAGACCACTGACATGTTGTCTGTCTGAGCCACAATCATACCCAAAGGAAGAGAGGCCTGGAAGTACTGCAGTGCCAAAAGTACTGCTCTCATCTCTAAGACATTGATATGCAGATGTGTCTCTTGATCAGTCCATGTGCCTTGGCCTGTTATTCCCTGAAAATGCCCCCCCACCCTATCAGGGAAGCACCGTGGTCACTGTGGCCGCTGGTGGGGGTAAAACAAAGGGACGTCCTATCGTGAAATGAAATGAGGTCAACCACCGCTGAAGATCCTTTTTGCAGGAGTTTGTGATCATTATCAGGTGAGACATAGGGAGCTCTTGGTAAGACCATTGAGTGAACAACAGCCAGTGCAGTATCCGCATGTGCATACAACCCAGTGGTATGGCCAGAATTGCTGCTGCCATCATACCTAACAATTTTAGAACTTCTGATGCTGGAGCCTTGTTTTTGGATATCAGAATGCAGACCTGCTGATGGAGTAGTAAGACTCTTTCTACTGGAAGTCTTAGCATGGTAGTGGTGGTGTCCAATTCTGCTCCGATAAAGATGATATTCTGTGATGGCAACAAGGCAGATTTTTCTTAGTTTACTGTGATGCCCAGTTGGCTGTAGAGTGACAGAGTGGATTCCCTGGCTTGAATGAGTTAATGCCTGGTGGTGGTGGTGAGGAGCCAATCGTCTAGGTATGGAAACACCTGGAATCCTAAACGTCTCAGGTAAGTTGTGACCACTGCCATGCATTTGGTGAACACTCTGGGGGCTGTAGTGAGACCAAAGGGTAGGGCTCGAAACTGGTAATGACTGGCTCCCATCCGGAAGTGCAGATTATCCCTGGATGGCCTGGCCATTTTTATGTGGTAGTATGCATCCTGGAGCTCTATCTAGCACATCCAATTGTCTTTCCCTGAGAAGGGATGTATCAACTGAAGAGCGACTATCCACAACTTCTCTTTCTTTGCAGATTTGTTTAGCCTGCTGAGGTCCAGTATAGGTCTCCAGTCCCCTGTCTTTTTTGGAACTAAAAAGAATCTTGAGTAAGTTCCAGATCCTGTCTGGTCTGCTGGGACTGGCTGGATGACTCTTTTTCTTAGCAACGGTTGGACTTCTACTGTTGTTTGTTCCCTGTAAATGGGTGGAATGTCCGGGATTTTTCTTGTTGGTGGAGGGGGTGTGGCGAATGGAATGAAGTATCCTTTGGAAATAATACTTTGTACCAGTTGTCATTTGTTATTTTGAGCCAGGTGTTTGGGTACAAAGATAAGTGACCCCCGACTGCCTACAGAGCAGGACAGTCAGATCTCCTTTCAGGAGCACTGGTAGGGTTTCCCAAAGAAGTGATCTCTGTCACCCTGGTTTTGCGGACCCCCTCTGCTATGAGGGCGGCATCTTCCATTATTACTCCCTCCTCTGCACCTGGTGAGGGGTTCACCACGTGTATCCTGAAAGGCTCCTTGGGCTTTTGGGAACTACATTTTCCCTCCCCTTTGACCCTTGGGATAGGGTCTGGTTGGGGAGGAAAAATGGACTCCGACGGCAGAGTCTTTCCTTCCTGCTCACACCTGGTCAAAGTTTCCTTAACTTTGGACCCAAAAAGGGATGATTCATCAAAATGGGTATTCACAAAGGATGACTTGAAGGGCTCCGTGAAGGAGCACAAGCGCATCCAGTGCCTCCTAAGAGCAACTCCTATACCTGCTGCTCTGCTTATTCCATCAGCTGCATATGAAATGAGGCGTATGGACGAGTTAACAATGGAATTGAGGGTAGCAAGCTGGGAGGCAACTTTGTCTGTAACTCCTGCAGTTACTGTACCCTGAAGAGTATCTCCCAGCTCTTTAAGGAGATCTCTTTGTAGTCTCGTGAAATGGGTTAAGTAGTTAAGCAAACTGACTGCAAAAGTCGCTGAACTAAACATGCACTTCCCATATCTATCCATGATCCTGGAGTCTCTGTTAGGAGGATGGATAGAAGAGGAAGTTCCTGACATTTCCTTTTTGGTGGCTGCTGCCACCACCATGGCATCAACTAGCACACCTTTTGTCGAGAAGGATTTATCCTGGGGGGCAGATATGAACATATTAGGCCTCCCAGGGTCAGGCTCCATGGTGTCCAGAGACTCCCACGCCCTTTGTGAGACCAGCTGCATAAGCTCATCGAAGGGCGGAGACACCCAAGAGGTGGAAGGCTGAGACCCAAAAGCCTTCAGGAGAACCAACTTGTCTTCAGTAGGGTTTGAGGACTGCCAGTCACCCCTCTGCCTAAAGATTTCAAGTATCTCTGCAAATGAGATATCCTCAAACGGGGACCGTGAGGACTCTTCCTATTCATCCAAGTCAGTATCAGATGTTAGGGACTTCTGAGGGGAGTCTAGATGTTTCCTCTTACAAACTGTCTTCCTGGGAACGTCATCAGTGGGAGCTTCTGGTGAGGTCTCGGAAGAGCAAGGACCACCCAATGGGGCTTCCTGAGGCTCTGGGTCTCTGTGCTTGGCCAGGATCTGTAAAGCAGAAGTAGACACAGGTGTTTTAGGGGAGGAAAAAGCTGGACCTACGGATGAGGATGTCTTAGGAGACATAACTCTCTTCATGGCATCAAAGGCACCCCTGCTCCGATGCAAGGGAACCAATGGATCCAAGGAAACCATTGAAAACCCCAGCACCGGGACAGTGGGCTCTGAGCCAGAGGTAGGAGCCAAGCTCATCCGAGCTGAAGCCCCAAGAGGCAGATTCGGAACCGACAAGTCGGTCCGACTATCCTCCCCGGACCTGACCAGGGAGTGTCAGCTCCTAGAGTCCTCGATCGGCAGCAAGGATGTCAGAGTGAATGGAGCCAAAGACAGTGGAGCAGGCATCGGTTCTGAAGGCTCCACAATCAACAAGTCAGACTCGTCTGGCTCCAAAGGATCAGTATGGCTCAGAGGAGGAAAAGTTCTAGATGGCATAAGGGTCTTCGGCTCCGAAGCCAGTTGGGTCGGATCCGATAAAATTTTTACAAAGGCCGGTGCCTGTAACAGCTTCTGCACCACACGATCCACATCCAGATCAAAAAGGCTAATAGAGGACCAAGATGAATGGACCGAAGGTGGTACTGATTGTAATAAAGGAGACTTAGGAATTTTGGACACTGGTTCCAGGACTGGGGACCGGCTCGAAAAGATAAGACTGTCGTCTCTGATGTCTGTGGAGCTGAAGTCGAATATTTCTTGGATTTTTTTGTCTCAGAAGTCTTAGAAGACTTTGAGGACTTACTGGATACATCTTGGTCACTCAACGCTTCTTGGAAAGAGGGTTTCAACAAGCCTCTGTCTCTCCTGTAGGACTCTGGAGGAGAAAGAATGGCATATGGAGCAGCTATCCTGTAAATGCGAAGCTCCTAAACAGTACACACAATTGACATGGCTTTCAGTTACAGACATTTTTTGGCCACATCTGGGGCACTTTTTAAAACCTGACTTGGGATGCTTATCTTGGTCAGCCATTATTGTATCAAACAGAGAATTACTGTAAACTATAAAAAAAATTTAACAGTAACCAACAATCAAAAACCTTTAGAAAGATTCAGGCTAAGTCACACACAAACACAAATAATTATCTAAATATTAATGTGACAGAAAAAGTCTGTCTGAAGTGCACAATTTTAAATGCTAAGGAGACTATACAATAAAGAAAAAGATAGCTGCTATGTAACACACACTAAACCTTATCCAAATATTTTAAATGCACTCTAGTTAAATAAACCTTATCTAAAGCTTTTTTATAAACTGTCACAAAAGGTCACTAACTAAGCACACTCTACGTAGAAAGACAAGAAACAGTGACAAGAAACTCTTTAAATTAGGCCTAAAAACAAGAGGCCAACTAGAAATTTAAAGCACACCAGGGAAAGGGAAATACAATATCAACTAAATAAACTATTAAGCTATAAGAGCTTATAAAATTATCTAAAACTATCTAGTTATCAATATTATCAAGAAATATTTGAAAAATAAGGTTTTACTGGCCCGAGCTAGTGAGAACGTCCGATCTGTTGCAGTGGCAATCTAGATCTGGGGTAACTCTAAGTGCATCATGGGATAGGGACTTGGCCTCCAGCTATTTGAAGACCTCGAGCTTTATAGTAGGCTGACTCGGAGCCGAGGGATCAGCTCTGAACCATCAGTAAGAATGAACGGCAAGATAGAACAACTTCACATTGAATTATCATCCCTTTCAGTAAGAGTGATGTTCCTGCTAACTACCACATCAATTGCAACACCATAAGTATGCACTCAGTGGTGACAGACCTGAGCGCACAGGTTGACAGAAACCTTACCTTTCATCCCCATGTCTCCACAGTGGTAAAAGGTGCATTCTATATTGTTCATCTCATAAGCAAGTGTATTGCGTCCAGGAAAAAATAGAAGTCATAACCTCCCTGTACTCTTCCCTCATCAGGCCAATAATTTAGTACAACGACCGTTTGGGTATGTATCTTTCCAAGCACCTGCAGCAATTGGAGAGACCACAAAGGTTCCTCACAAGGAAAATTCAAGGTCTTCAGCATCTGTCCTATTGGGACTGTCTGAAATCACTGTTACTTTATTCTGTTTCATACAGACTACTCAGAAGTGATATCTGCCTTGCATATAAGGCATTTTCTCACATTGCTTTATTGGCAGTGCTGCATATCCGGAAGTCAAATCGTACATGGGTTTCTCACTCTAAACACCTTAACCTGGTATGTGACATTAATAGAACCTGCTGGAGGGACAGATTTGTCTCCCAGAGGTTACCACACCTTTGCAACAGACTCCCACTTCATGTCAAACAGAGCATCTCATTAGCCCTCTTCAAACACAGTCTGGATGACTGGATGGATAACCATAAATTCACCCTGGGGGTTCCACCTGTGTCCCTCTTGGACAGGGGCATTAGGTGCTGATCGGTAAAATAAGGGTAGAACTTGGCTAGGCTTGTAAGGGCCCTAGGGCCATTAGCCTAGTAACTTACTATGACCCTATGATCCTATGGTAGTTTAGGGCCTTTTCAGGAACTCACATTCTCTAGAAAGCCATCCAGTCCCTCTCCCCTCTCTTCCTGGCTGCTGGCCTCTTTGACCTCATAATAATGAGTACTCCTATGCAGCAGTCTCTTGATAGCGCTCACTGAGTTAGATTACAATGTCATGATGTTAATCTGTAACTCTGCTGACTACTTTCATGCTTACCATCCCATTCACTTTGCATATAATATATATTTTGCAACACACCTTTTGCAACATTATGATGATGGAAATTATTATTGTATTATTATTATCATTATTATTATTATTTAAAAGTGAAACTGAGCAGCTTGTTCTGTCCTTAGTGAGCATATATATTTACTGATAAGTTGTTGCCTCAGTCTTTTAGGTGATCTGCTTAGCTCCCCTCCTATCCCACACAGATATCTCCAGCCACCCTTGTTGTCCTTAGCTTTATATGTACTGGACACTGTCTCCTAAACCCAAATTTCACAAAATCAAAACCCTCCCTGTAAAATACCACATTACTGACTTATGTAAATGTAACTCTGTTATTCCCACAATGTAATTCCTACACATAAATGTAGTACTACATACAGGTACATAAGGCAGACCCAGTGATTCAAGATGGCAATCCACTCATAACATAATGCAGTATTTCATCTGTTCTAAACAGAGGGTAAACATAACCACATCTAAGCTCACAACCACATTGCACATCAACAATCTCATTCTAAAGTTTGCTTTGATACTTCAGTATTACAATAATAAATCAAATAAATATACTCCCACATAAAACCTAACCTTTACAAACAACAGATCAAAAATTGCAACACAGAATTGCCTGCAAAGCAAATTAGGGATATTGTCTAGTTTTATACTCTTCTCATTAAAATTTTACTCTCTCTCATCACACATATAAACAGGCACGTTCTACTGTAATAAACATCAACACTTAGAGCAAGCTTATACATTCAGTTACAATAATCATACCTTTCAAATGATACCATAAATTTCACATTATCAAAAATTAACTATACTTACAAATACCATTTCTTCCTCAAAAGCACATGCACCAGTTCAATTCACACTCCCACACTGTCTCTCACACCACTTAATAATCACAACAAATTTTACTTTCTCTTCAACTAAACTATTATCCTCACCACACATAGCATAGCTATCCCTTCGACCTCGACTGCCCTACATCTTCTCCATTACTATTCTTCTTATCCTTCATCCGCTCCTTCATTTACCCTCCCTCCACCTATCCCTTTCTTGTCATTTAAACTCAGGTCATTTTTCATTTTTAGATCATTTCTATCTATCTATACAGACACACACACACACACACACACACACACACACACACACACACACACACACACACACACACACACACACACAACACCACCACCTTACCTCCTACCAATACCCCAGCCTCCACATAGCTACCTCTTAATCACCAGTTTCTCTCTTCCTTCACCTTTAAAGAAATAGTCAGACTTTCTCACTACAACACTCATCTGACATTCCTTGTAATGCTCACCTGTTTCTTCTTCATTCTGTTACTTAAAATCAATATTGAAATCACCCATGAACCCAATAATGTTTCTCAACATTTATATACATTCCATAACCCCATGTTACCAGGTGCATTTTGCCCTAGTCAATGCTAGTAGTATCAAAAAGCAAACTGGAACAGCTCACTTGTTTCCTTTAAAGCCATTAGCCCAATATCATTGCTGACACTAGCTTGTAGGTTAAAAGACATACCAAATATTCCTCACCATGTCCCAGGTTACTCCTACAAATTTAATGCTCAGACAAGTCAGAAAATGGTGGGTGTCAACCTTCTGCAGCACAAAAATAACCTAGAAGTACAAACCATTGTATAAGCCAGTTCTCCTAGGGATCATGATCTACACTGGCTTGTAATTTACCTTTATGCTGCACCAAGCAGTTGCATATCAACTACCTCCCTCTTCTCTGAACAGTTTCAAAAAAATCTCATCTTGAATTTGATAAAAGTCTCTCGTTCTTATAATCATCTTTGAAGGTTGCTATATTAACTTTCTAGGTCCTTTTCAGCACCTTTCTCCTAGATCATGACCTACTGTGAATAATCACTAGCTCCAAAAGGCACAATTCTTGAACAACCAAGCACTCTGTTTCCAATCTTGTTACTGATAGCATTCCCGGTAAGATTGTTTTCATTAAAATCTATGCTTCTTCACTAAGTGATCATTCACCTGTTACTTTTTTCCTTCTAAGTTACCACCTAAACTTACTATTTTCCAAGCTAAGTCCCCCATAAACATTCTTACTCTCAAACAAAATCTTGAAAGCACCAGTTGGATAGCTATCTTTAGAAATACTACCCCATCCATAGTAGCATTCCTACTCGGAGATAAATTACACTACCTTCAAGAAAAAACATTTCTCAAAAATTTCAAGACTACAAATCTAACTCTACATACTGGATAAGTAAAGATCTCAAATCCATATTCAAAATCAAAGACTTGGCTTGGCTAAAATAATCAAAAAATTCCCAAACCCTAACATCAAAGCAATATTTATGAATCTGTGCAACTTAACCAAAAAGCCCATAAAAAGGAACAAAGCCAACTGTCTTCAAATTCATTAATTTACTTCCTTTCAGAAACCAAAACAATTCTGGAAGCATGCTAATAATCAAAGGCAGAAATACACAATAAAGCATTTTGCCTAAAGGGATAATTTCTAGATCTTCTGGCCCCCTCTTCACCTCTGAATTTCTAAAATAACAATAATCAGTGTGATACAGTGGGATAAAGTAGAAAACCTACATTTGCAGTCCTTCAAAGGAGGGGTATTGTTACAGTGTGCATCCTGTTGGGGGGGGGGGGGGAGTTCTGCACACCATGCCACCATCTGGCGTCAGCCTTCATTAGCTAGTGTACAGGTACATTCCCTAACAAAGGAGGGTATTGTGGGCCCTACAGTCACACAGGTAGCATGTTCTCCTGCCCAGAGGATGGGTATCCCATATAACCCCCCATATTACTGGGATGCTAGCATGGGCACAAGCAAACCTCATGGTATTCTATAGTATGGCTCCTCTGGATAGCGCTTGCTATCATACTGTACTAGATAATTCTTTAATATAGAGAAACAAATAGCAGATCCTAAATACAGGTGTCCTGATTTTTGACAGGCACGGGGGCAAAAAGGACATACAAAGAAAAAAAAATGTTGGTACTGGAATGAGATAGTTATTGTCTGTAACTGCACTGTTACTTGTAAGTGATTCATCTAGGAAGTCAGAGCAGAAAGCTTCTCTTCCTAGGTCCCTAGCCAGAAGTGCAATCTTATAGGTTCAAACTAATGTTTTCATATGTTTTCTATTAAAGCTGTGATGCAGAGAGATTCATACCCCTCATTACAAGATCCTTATAAATTCACTAGTTCTTAGATAAGTACCAGGCACGCTGCCCTTGCAGGCCATTTTAAGTTTAACTAAGTTCCCTTTTTGTGATCAAAATAACCTATAACATTTGATTATAGATTGGCCTTACACATCCCATAACTGATAATTGTATATATTACCCCTAATGAAAATAACTAGTATCAGACCATAGATAATTTGATGGGACACATGAATGGGATAAACCATTTAGGAGCTGCCTCTGTCCATTAGTATTACATGGAACAGTCCTAGGGTAAAATTTTCTGTTTCCCATCCATAGATCTAAGCTGCATTTGAACACGGATGGGGATGAACTTTATTTTATGTGGATGTGGACTCTGTTCCAGAGCAGTGATTTTCTCTGTGAGATATACCTGTCCATCCAAACCATTCTGTTGAGGATGATGTTGCAGAAGAGGTTTAGATGCCTAGACTGAGTATTTCTGATGGCATTTACTTTGCTGATGTGCAGTAAATCCATCAGTAATGGGTCGAAGAATGCCTTGTATACCAGACTCAGCTCACCACTTAGCAGTGTGCAGGATACCGAGTATAGTGACAGGGTTTTGAGTCGGTCCAAGTTGGGCATGTTGTTTAGGTCTTGTATCTTTTTAGTAAGATATTTCTGTGGGCATTCCAGTTCTTGCATGTCTAGATAGATACATGCCAAAGGGGGCATTTTATTTATTTGGCCAAAATAGGACTAAGTAAAGGGGAAGGTTGGCATCCCTAGATCTAGACACAATACCTTTGTTTATAAGCTGTGTAATATAGAATGACTTTCTTACAACAATGTATACATGCTGTTCAAATGTTAGGCCACTGTCTGCATATGTTACCAAATCGCAAACAATTGAGTCAACTCTTAGGGCCATATTGTCAATGTAGTAGTTTCCTAGGGTAGATGACTTATGCTGAATAAATAGCGAACCTACTGGTTGATAAATTTAACTCTTATTTTACCCCTCTCTTTCCTCCATCTGTCCATCAAGATACACCTGAAACTGGCAAGTATTAAGCTATCACACAAGATCAAACCCTGGGGAACTGGGTGAGAAGGGCTTGTAGGGACTGGACTTTCTTGTTTAGGCTTCTAACACTGATAGGTAACACCTTCATATTTTCCTTGGCTTGTTTCATTATGTTGGCAGGGTTATCAGGTTGGCATTGCCTAAAAAATGCATGGAGTAGGGTGGACAATGTCTTTGCCAATAATTAAAATCCTAGAGGGTACAGATGTAGGCATTCCCTAGTGAACCAACATGGTCTGTCAATCATGTTCTCCCAGGCTAACAAATATTGAACCCTATTTAAATGACTCCAAAACTAAGCCAATTACTGAAGTCAATTATTTTTTTCCTCATATAGAGGGATCATTCTTGGAGAAGGTAGAATGCTTCTCAATGGTAGCCTCATACCTACCTTGTACACATAGTCTGAGAGCTCCATCATGTTTCTGCTCATACAGTCCAGGGAGGAGCACCTCAAGTCATTGACACCGCCATGAACTATGATAGAGTGTTGTTCAAGGACTTGAGTGCATGCATGATCTGATGGATCCGGGCACCACCAGACAAGCAATTATTCTCCATTTCTTGTTTAGCCTGGTAAGTGGCACTTTTGTATATCTTACAATGGAGTCACCTATTAAAAGAATGTTTGGTTGGGTTGATGCCTTATGGGTTCAGCATCTGTGATTTAGGGACTCCTTGTATTATGTGAGGAAATAGGCTTCATTTGCTGAGTGTGTTTTGTGCATGTGTTGTTTTAGAGATCTTTGAAGTCTAGGCAGGTTAGCCTTTAAAACTTCAGTATATGATGGATTATGTGTATTGTGATGGTGCTAGAGAGGTGTGATGTGAGGTGTACTGCTGATGAATTTTGTGTCTGAGTTTACTATATGTGCGTGATTTTTGCCCCCAAGGATATTATATGTACATCTCTCACACACTGTGTTGTGCTGTTGAGTAATAGGTGACTCTCAGACAGCATGAAACAATTCTTAAACTGTCTCAAGATACCTATCTCAAGCAGGCTGGCTAGAGAAGTTGTGTAGAAGTGGTATTCCATGATATCGACAGGAATGACACTGGGAGCTGGGGAAACTATAATTGCTTGGAATTAGGGTTTAGAAAAATGTTTGGGTGGACTTGCAACTGAGAATTTAAAGTTCAGTACAAAACAACTAGCTTGGAAGCCTTCTTCTGCCACCAGCAGCTGCCACTCTGCCATTAAACTGCATGGTACTAGGGGAAAGCTTGACCACATAGAAATCTGAGGCATTGGCCATTGGTCAGAGGAAAGTTAAGCTTTATTTTAAGCTCTAAGCCATACCTTCATATCCTTTTTTCAAATATACACTGTTCAACCTCAGCCTCCATACAGGTTTTGTACCAAGTGAATGGAAAATAGCTACAGTCATTCCCTTGCATAAGGGAGGAACTTTCACAGACCCAAGCAATTAAGTCTAACCAGCCTCATATGCAATGCAATGAAAAGACTTGTGGTTCTAATCAGTAAGGACATAGGGATCATCCAAACACTGTACCCATCTCAGTTTGGATATATCAAGTGCAGGTCATGCTTACTCAACCTGCTGGACATCACTGAAAAGGCCACCAAAACAATTGATGAAGGTATACACTACATACATCAACCTGGCCAAGGCTTTTGTCCCCCTCTCAGGAATAGTAGGAAAGTTAAATAAACTGGGAGTAAACCCTTGTGTCACCCAAATGATTGCCAGCTGGCTCATAGGATGCAGAAGATCAAAATGGCGGAAGCAACCACCACATAGACACTAATCACTAGTACAGTCCCCCAGAGTTCAGAGCTGAGACCTTTCTTGTTTGGCATCTACTTCTCTAAAGTAAAATCCAGTATCAAAGGGCTCTAGCTGACTAAGTCTGCAAATGACTGCAAGCTGGTAGAAAACACTGAATCCACAAATAACTTTGCCATCCTGTAGGAAGGTTTGTCATAAACAAGTAATTGCTAACAGAATTATGAACTGAAACTAAATCCCAAAAAAATGCATCACTGTATCCTTTGGGAAGTCGTCTACCCCAGGGGATCTACAAACTGACAATACACCCCAAGAGTCGATTTGGTTGTTTGGGATTTGGGAACTTATGTGGACAGTGGCCTAATGTCTGTCCAACATGTCTCAACTGTCACACAGAAGTCCTTTTACAGTGAGCAGCTTATAAACAAAGGGATTGTGATTAGATATAGAAATGGCATTGTCCCCCTTTACTTAACCATCATTAGGCCAGTCATTAAGCATAATGCCCCTTTGACATGTATCTGTCCAGACATATGCAACAACTGGACCGTGCACAGAGATACCTAACTAAAAGGATACAAGGCCTAAATATATCTGTGTGAATCACCTCAAAGTCCTGTTATTATACTTAGTATCCTTCAGACTGCAAACTGGTACATGATGACCTGTGTTTGTTATACAAGACATCCTTCAACCCAATACGGATGGACTTACTGCACATCAACAAGTCAAATGACATAAGAAATGCTCAGTCTGGGGATCTACACCTCTTCTGCAACATTAACAGAATTGTTGGGAGTGACAGGTATATCTCTCAGAGGATACCACTGCTTTGGAACAGACTCCCCATTCAAGTAAAACTATGAATGGGTGAAAGAAAACTGACCCCAGGACTGCCCTGTACTACTAATGGATAGAGGCAGCTCCTAAATACTTTATCCCCAGGGATAGGTCCCCTCAAATTATTTATAGTATTATCCCTCTTCTTTTCACTATGGGTAATATATAATTATCATTCACAGGCTGGGTAAGGCCAATCTAACACCAAATAATCTAGGTTAATTCAGGCATGAAAAGGGAAACTGTCTAGGCTTAAAATCGTCCACAAGGGCAGCTAGTGCTTACCTATGAACGATTAAACCACAAAACAAAACATTTCTTTGTTGCTAACATTTCACAGAAATTATTCCTTGTGGATCTGAAACATTCTTATTTCATTTTATAATTTGGTTTGCAAGTTGCAGTCTAGTTGCTACATAAAAGTATTCAAATACAGGCCCATATCCATTCTTTGCATAGAACTGTCATAACTGATGTTATGTAATTTTATGTGAGATATTGCTACTTATCTAAGAATACAGAATTTAGCTATAGCTAGAAATACAAGTATAATACTAAAATGCACACCCAAGCTGTGATAGTTCAGCTGATGCTCTATGCTACAGCTCCTCTACAGACCCACTGCAATCAGAAGCAACACTTATAAAGAAATCAAGGCTCTTGAGAGCTAGATCAGGGTTAACTTGTGTGCCAGTTTTGCTTGGCTGCACTCTTTAGTTTAGTGTCCCAGTATACTGTAAACTGTTCAGTGATTGGTTCACTAGGAGTTCCATTCAACAGACTATAATGTTTATGTCTGGGGTGGATTAATAATTATAGAACAAACTTTCCTTGTTGGTGCTTCTGAATGCCTTTATGTCAAGATGGTCGTACTGCCATGGCTATTACATTGGATTTCCTGTGCTCATGTTTTTATCTGTTATTTAATCCTTTAATAACATTTGCAAAAAAGCTGTAGATAGTGAGACAAGGCAGGCTTAGCACTTCAAGCTCCTCACTTTAATTAATCTATCTGGAGTTGTATACTGCTGGGTGAAATGGGTTGCTGTTCCTGACTCTCCTGAGTTGGAAGACAGAAATAGAGCTTGGAGCTGGGTGCACCACTTAGCAGTTTATGATACATGAAAACTAGCTTGGGAAGAATGGCAACTTCTTCTTCTCCTTTTGGCTTTTCCCGGTTAGGGGTCGCCACAGCAGATCACTGCCCGCTCATGATTGGCAGTGGAGTTTTACAGTGTCAAGTTGCCAGCCTGGCACCCAACCTTCCACAGAAGGCACACACATGCACGCACTCACACCTAGGGCCAATTTAGTGTGTCCAATCCACCTACTTTCCATCTTTGGGATGTGGGAGGAAACCGGAGCACCCGGTGGAAACCCACGCGACCACAGGGAGGACATGCAGACTCCGCACAGAAGGCACCCCAGCTGAGGATCGAACCGGAGAACCTCTTGCTGTGAGGCAGCAATGCTAACCGCTGCACCACCGTGGCCGCCCCTTGGGAAGAATGGCAACTGATTAATAATAGTTTCCAGCAACACAGTGTTTGCAGAGATGTAACATTGCCACATGCTGCTGCAATGTAATATTTTTATGGTAATAATTCTGCAGCAGCAGAATTTATCACATGCCACCAAATGTTGCTGCAATGTGGTACTTTTATAGGTGATAAATTCTGCAGCTAGGGAAATGACACATAAAACTACAAACCTTTATACCCTTCACATTGTAAGCATAGAGGCAGTGCATTTATTAAGTATGAATCTTTCATTTCTTGGTATGTACTTATATTGTGAGTGATTTCATTATTTGTACAGAACATAATGGATTAATATCCATGGAAAGCAAATAATGAAACTGAAATGAGTAAGCAACCATAGCTGTTTCCAAACTGGGAGGACAAGATAAGGAAGGAAGGACTTGTGCTGGCATTATGCATATTAAAAACAAGCCTTACTTACTTTTTTAACCAATTAACACTGAACATCCTCTGAGAATGTAATCATTTTAGATAAACATTTTGAAACAGTGGAAGCCATGAATTAAGTGACAGTTTTCGTTATCTAGTAAACACATAGTATCTTTATACTGACTACAGCTTCCTGATTTAACTCTATCTTTTCTCCTGCCTCTGCAACCTACATACAAAACATGTAAAAATAGATCTAGTGCATTTTTTATTTCCATAAAGTATCCAGAGCTTTCCTAATTAAGAGATATTCAATATTATAAAAAGGTATTTATATATAACTGATAAAGATATCCAAAATAATTTAATTTCATTGCATGGTATTTATACAAGGATTAAAGGAGAGGGAGTGGAAGAGTCATTTGTAAAGGTTAAAAAAATAATAGTTTTAGCAAATTTTCATATGAAAATGTGCCTTATATCCATAATATGTTGAGGTGGAAGATTTTCTAACGTGTTGTATTCGACATGAAAACACCATGAATTGTAAATCTGCATTATAAAGTTTAATAACACATTATCAATGTGTCACTTTAGTACTTACAATTCAAATAATTCACATTTTGGACTTGAAGTAATTCTACAAGTATAACTAAAGTAAACCAGAAAATAAGAAAATAAGCATTGGGAATGCACAGTATCAGCTTTAACACTAATTAAAAATAATTTCAGCAGGAATGAAAGTCTCTTATAACCTTCCTTCCCTGTAACTTAAAATGGGTCTCCTGGGTGACAAAAATGAGGGGTGGTGTTTTATGTTGAACCTATGGATATCTGAATGGTCAAAATGTTAAAGGGATGTTTCACCAAGAAAGATCAGTGGGGTTGGAAGAGGTGAGAGTATTTGTGTTTTTGTGTGTGTGTGTGTGTGTGTGTGTGTGTGTGTGTGTGTGTGTGTGTGTGTGTGTGTGTGTGTGTGTGTGTTAAGGATGAAGATAGGTGAGGGAATAGATTTTGTATGTTTGTATGTGAGTGCGTATATTTTAGGGTTAGGGTCATGGCTATGTAATGGGACAGGGTTGTTGTTAGGGTTCATATTACGTTATCAAAAAATAATGTAATCGGACCATCAAAACTTCGAAAGGGCAGCATTTTGAAGCTTGTATTGTGGGGGGGCTGCACCCCCCCACACCCACTGCTAAATATATATTCCAACTCCGAAATTGCACTACACTGAGGAAAGGGCAAATATTCCAGTCCTCACTGTACTGCAATCCCAGACTGTGATCTTCGAAATGCAGCCATTTCAAAGTTTTGATGGTTGGATTAAGTTATCTTTCGATAATGTAATAGGAACCCGTGTTGTTAGTGGGTGTTTGTGTGTCTGAGTGTGTCTTGTGTACTGGCAGTGTTACTGGAAGGTTTTCATCATTGGAAGGAGCCTCCCTGCCCACCTTATTAATGGGAACTAACCCTAATGCTGTCACTTCCCACCAGTGGCGGCTGGTGACTTCAAATTAAAGGGGGGCTGCAGGAGACAGCTGAATAGGTGGAGCCAATGAGAAGGGGTGTGGGCAACTAGAAAAAAGGGTGGAGCTATTCTCAAAACCACAACAACTGGAACTTTAATTAAATATGCTGGCCTGGATGCCAAACCATCATTACAAGAGTCCAATCAAGACAAAATGAAGTGTAGACGAAAAAAATATTTCAATGTATTGGCTACATGACAACTTACTTAATATCTAGATGGAAACACAAAGGTTGTGAGGCATGAAAAAATAAATTACTTTTTAAATACATTACTGGAATGCCAGTCAAAATCAAGTATAAAAAAAGCAGCACTCAACTTAAACCACTTCTCCTTGCACTGCAGTTCTAATTATAATTTATATTCAGCTTTATAAAATTACCAAGTAACATGCTGAAAGTAGCAATCTCTGTGATACCCCCACTTGTAAAAATGTTTCTTATCCAAAAAAGACCTGCTGTCTGACAACAACTATCTGCTTGTTTCATGGGGAAGACATGATCAAAGTAAAAAATGAACAGCAAACAAGAAACAAGCTCAAGATAAATTGCTTAAAGGATTACTGCACAAGTTATGGACCACACATGATAGATTGGCATTCTGTTTAGTTTATGGGTAAAGCCTGCAAAGATGACTGCAAATCTCCAACAAATGTAATGCGCTTCTGAAAATACTGTAATCCTGCCACTCTCATCAAACTAAACAAACAACTCAGAGGTCAAATAAATTCTAACAAAGCCATATTTGAGGTAAGTTTGGCCTCCCAGGCCAAGGACAACCACAAAGCATTATTTAGCTATTTCCTCAGCCTCAAAAGCAATACACAAGTGTGTGCAGAGCTCACTGCAAATGCAGCCACCTATACTGAGCCAGAAGACATAGTAAACCTCCTGGTTGATAAATTCAGCTCCAACTTTACCCCTCTGTCCCCCTCAACCTTCCCTCAGGAAATATCATCAAATATAACTCCCCCTACTATCACTAGCTAACAGGTCCTTAATGCTCTCTCAAAGACCAAGAACACTGCATCAGTGGGTCCAGACAATATCCCAGGATGCCTTCTAAATAGCATGAAACATGACCAATCAGGCCTTCTGGAATTACTATTTAACTGTAGAAAGGCAACAGTCATCCCTCTGCACAAAGGTGGGCCATCTACAGACTCTGGAAACTACAGACCCATAAGTCTCACTGGTCTTCTATGTAATGCCATGGAAATAATTATCATGGAGGTGATCGATAGAGATATAGTCAACCTCCAGACACAGGGCCAACCCAGTTTGGTTTTGTCAAGGGCAGATCATGGCTACTCAACCTGGTGGACTTCTTTGAGAAGTTTAACAAAGCAATGGATGAGGGAAAAATCATTCACACTGCCTACCTTTACCTGGCCAAGGCATTTGACACAGTACCCCACTTGGGCATTGTTGACAAACTCAAGAGGTTAGGTACAAACCCGTATGTCACCCAGTGGATAACCAAATGGCTCACACTCCTTTTTGGCATTTACTTCTCTGAAGTCATGGCCAATGTCAGTGGTATCTGGCTGACTAAATTTGCAAATGATTGCAAATTAGGAGCTGTCATTCAATCTCACACTGACACACATGTTCTCCAGAAGGGGATAAACACAGACAAACAACTGGTGTCAGAACCATGAACTAAAACTAAATTCCAAGAAATGCATAATAGTATTCTTTGCGAAGTCATCCATCCCTGGTAACTATCATACTGACAACACTCCCCTTAGAATTGACCCAGTAGTCATGGACTTGGGGACACACATAGATAGTAATCTAGCCTTTGACCATCATGTGTCTACAGTGGTGAGGAAATGATTCTATGTTGCACACCTTATAAACAAAGTTATGGCATCTAAGTCCAAGGAAGTCATTGTTCCACTGTATTCGGCATTCAGACCTATCATTGAGTACAATGCCCCCTTTGGTATGTACCTAACCAGGCATATCTAACAATTGGAATGTCCACAGAGGTTTCTCATTAAAAGAATACAGGGTGTAAGTAAAATGTCCTGTGAAGACCACCTCAAGGTCCTATCCCTTTATTCTGTCTCCTACAGGCTTTTGAAGGCATACAGATCATTGTCAGACCCCACCCCGATGGACCTCCTACATCTCAGCAAAGCAAACAGTACAAGAACTGCATGTTCTAAAACCTTAAACCTTGCCTGTGATATAAACAGGACCTGCTGGAGAGATAGATATGTATCTTAGAGACTACCCCGTCTATGGTACAGGCTCCCTATCCATAGGAAATGGAATCCCTCCCTAACCCAATTCAAGTGCAACTTGGATAACTGGATGGGAAACCAGAAATTCATCCCTGGTTTGGTACCTATGTCTCTAATGGACACAGGTAATCTGTAAATATTTCATCTCCCAAGCCCATGCTTACATTTATCAAGAGTATTAGAGATTTGGGATGCATGGCTAGACGTAAAAAGGCCTTTGTGGTCGTTATGTTAGCCTAGTAAACACCTATGAACCTATAAAAACTGGACAAGGCAGTGGTGTGGATTTCTGCAATGAGATATGGCTACTTTTCCAGACCAGGGTGCTTCAAACTTTGATAGGGAACTCTAAGCAATGTGTATTAAGATAGCTAATGGTGCATAAGTGAGGGCAATAGAAAGAAAGAGGTTTCAGAGGCATTTAGTATATCACTGTAATGGGAAGGATTGAAATCTTTTTATGTTTTACGTTGTAAAAATGATAACATACATTTATCCTTTTTATCTCCAAATTGCAGATATTGGTATATGATCACTTAAAGGATCAATAAAAAGCTTGATTTGTTCCAGCTTTAGTGAGGGTATAAAAAGACTAATTTCAGTGAGTTGCTACATATAGGCACTGTATTAATTCTAACAACTTTGCAGACAGATCAGTTTTACTAAGTGATATTTCCACCTTGAGATATGCATGAGTAACAGTGGAGCCTTCTCAATCAGTAGTCAAACCTCCTGTAATGTTCTCTTTTGGTTCTGTGTTAGCTCTTAAGCCTTTGAGAATTTACAGCACTGATATCCTAGTCAGAGTATGATCACTCACATTGCTTTTTAATAGCTAAAATATGAATTGTATGTACCAGTGTTCATAAGTGTGACAAAGGAAATTTTACTGAAGCATATCTAGTATTGAGATGTGCAAATGTATAAAACGTGGGCAGCTGGGACTACCCCCACATCTGTGTAAGGGTAGCAAACATTGTGCTTGTGAGTGAATTAACAGCTGGGGATGGTCTTGACATGACAAATTTTACCAGGAAGCAACAGAATGGCCTGAAACTAGTGCCGGACTGATAGCCAAACACGCATTTTATTCCATTTCATTTTTTAACTTTTTTTCATTTTTAACTTTTCCATCAGTTTCATGTTAATTTGTGAAGGCTGAGTAGTGGGATGGGCATGAGACTGATCATTTCAAGTATGAATGTGACTTCCTTCCTGTTTCATTCATTGCATGGTAGAAAAAGTCATCTGAGTAGCCATCACGGGTGCTTCTGGCATGAGTTGTCCTCTTTGGACTAATGCTGGTCTTTAAATTAATATTCAGTTCATAAAATATCCTGAATTGGAAGATGCACAACATCTGATTTAGTAATCAGGGAAAACAGGAAGCTGGTCTAAAGATTTGGTCGATTTTGGCTTTACTGGATAACCATGCTGGTGAGAAAATGCCAAGTCGGAATAAAATTGATTGCTGAACCTATATCAGTGTTCTTATAAGGGTATGTAGGACAGATGCAGGCTAAGAAGTTTCCATGGTACTTCTTTGTCATGATATATACGAGGACACTCCTGCTGCTGAAATATATTCCTTCATAATTAGAATTATACACTGTATTTTAAAGTTTGCAGTTCTGGTATTAACCTAGGCTCCTGGTCTAGCAAAGTAGCCATGTCTCATTAAAAAAATGCACACAATTGTCCTGCCCATTTCTTAATTGGGCAGCTACTTATCTCCACATGGGGTTATTAATTATGCCAAGATAAACTTTTCTACAACTACAAACTATAACATAGATTGCCTGTTCCATCTTGCACAATACTTGCTATTTTATCCCATCCCTATTGTAGTTTATATAATCCAAAGCCTATAGTCTTTATTTTTCTCCATAATGTTAATGCTGCTTATTCCTTACTTTTGAGTCCTTGAGGAAGAATTGTCTTTTCTTTTCTACAGACTCATAAAATAATGTGAGTAGATGCTGATTTTAGAACCAAGGCAGACAGGTCTTCAGTCCCCCAACCCCCAACAACTATGCTTTGCTTTTTTGAAGGAGGTAAGCTTGCAATATTTTCTGTGTTTGTTTTAGTGGACTTTCTGATTCTATTTCATGCCCATGTCATCCATGGAGAGTTACTGGCCAATGAAGATGACACTAGGAATAAAATTCCTTGAACAGTATTTATCTGCCAAAAATACATTTCTTCACTTACTTCCACAAAAAAAAAAAAAAAAAAAAATCAGAAAGTAGAAAGGGAAAATAAGGGAATGAAAAAACTCATGTTGTGTCTTCTGAAACAGAAGCCTAAATATTTCAGAAAAGGAAAATATGCAATAATTTCACAAAAGAGAACTGTAAGAAAAAAGGAACTGGAACAATTACAAAAAAAATGTGACTGGTGTGGCGTTTGCCATTTGGAAATTGCCAAGATATTGACAAGTTAATCACAAATTAAACATGAGCTGAGTGATTCAGTATTTTGAGAAACAAGAAGCAAAAATTATTCCAGCAAACATCAGTTTTACATCAGGCTGAAAATTCCTCAGTCCATCATCAAAACCACTCAAGTTTCAAACAATGAAATAAGCTCATACAAACCATGAGGTTTCAGATGGAAAAGATAAAACTTCACCTTTATTTAATATATTACAGATCCTTGGTAATTCAGTGTCAACAGCCTTCTAAGGGGACAAACAGAATGAATCACTGAAAACGTCTTCTTTTAGATAGCTTTCAGTTCCCAGTCCAACTAATGAATTCTTAAAGTGGGATATTTTACCATATAAGCACTTGCCAGTTTATCTTTGTATTTAAGCCTTTTGGCTGACAATGTTGATACTTCAAAATAAAGTAACTGTTAAATAACCAATGCTTAACATTTTCTCTCAGATATAATGGTCTGTGTAACAAAACAGAAAACTTAAAGTCATCCAAAGCATGTCACATTTCCATTAAATGTCTTACTACTTCTATCCACATTACCATACAGCTGATAGCACAAAGAAGCAACTTATTCATCCCCGAGCTGCACACAATAACAAACTGCTTTAATGACAGTCACTCGAATGACACACACCAACCCTTGGTCAAAAAATGCAGGGAGGGAGACAAGAGAAGCAGACACAAATAAACACACATGCTGACTTAAACTGGCAACGATTCGAGCAGCTCTTAACAAACTTTTAAAAGAAGCACCCCTACCTCTTGCCAAGTATTCTTCCCTTCTGGATGTTTGATAAAGTTGTTGCTATTATTAAAAAAAAAAAATCCTTTTAAAAAAAATACAGAATCCCTTGCAGAACAATTCCAACCTTACTAGCAACTGTGCTAATGCTACTAATTGTTTCTCGCTCTCTTTTTTGAGAAGAGAGCGAGAACCAATCAGTAGCAATCCAGCCGTCCACGTCCCGTACGTGCCTGCGGACGTGGCAGTCCAAATCCCCTTCTAATTTACTGTGTGGACAGTGCGGTTAAACCGCATAGATTTCTGGGCATCACACTGATGCCTTTTCATTAATCTGGACTGCCTTTACAGCAGTCAGAGAGTAGATAGTTACGTTCTAAAAAAATAAAACAAAAAACCCGGAACTCGACGAGCATGCATAGTTCGAGTTCCAAGACTTTGCGGACTCGCTCAGAGGCGCAACATAGCACACAAAAAATATTAATATATATTTTTTTTAATTAATCCCAAATGTCATTACACTTCAATCTTTTTCCTGGGAGGGCTGCAGTTCTACAGTCCGATAGCACAAGCCGCCCCTGCTGAGTTTACAGAAAGTATGTGTTAATTTGGCAGAGGACAGTTCATCATGCCAGTTCCTACCAACAGTTTAGCTCTCTGGGCAGCAGAACACACAACCTAGTTCATTCACTAACCTCAGGAATGGCAGTGGAGTAGTTTTGCATATCAACAGTTTGCAAATCTCTGGAACATGTGTGGAAAGTGAATTTATTTGTTGTTTATCTGTTGCTCATCTGAACACTCAGATATGAATATTCTGTCCCCTGATTCTGCATCAAGACACTTGGAAGCTAGAAACTTTTTTTTCTTGGAATTAAGTCCTGATAAATGCTTTACTTTCACTTACACAGATTCATAGTCATTCTGAGACAAAGCAAAGCTGATTGTACTTACTTCAGCCTGAGCAAAACAATCATGACTCTGTCTGTTTATGCAATACAGCAAACTAATTCCTTTTCAACTTTCAGTAGATAAGACATTATTAATATCGAAAAAAGTAATATTCTTAATCCCACTTTGAAGAATCCCATCCTTTGAGTGTATTTTTCTAATGATTAGCAGTAGCTTCATAAGGTGGGCTAGAATTTGATTATAGCAAAAAGATCTAATACAAGCTGATAATACTTAGAAAAGTGGAAGAGGTTCTCATTCAGGGCAGTGATGTAGACATTAGATGCTTTCAATTGGTCAAATTCCAAGGCTGATAGACTATTTTAATCATCTTTCTGAAGTTAATTTAATCTAGTATTCATTCAAAGTTCATGTTTCTGCAACAGCAGTTGTGGCCTTCTTTTCCACACATGGTAGCTGATCTTTCATCTAAAAGTTTTCCTTAAAGGGTTTTCTGTTTAAGAACTCATAAAAGACAAGTGTTGTCACTTTTGATCTTGAACGTTATACAGGTGAAGTTGACCATGCGTCTGTTTACATTAGCAATTACAATGGATTACAATGGATTTAAAGTATCTTTCCTAAAAATATAATTTCTTGGTAGCAAGATATTTTGGTTAAGAAAATCTCCAAACTACACATACACACACATGCATGTTCATGTGTGTGTGTGTGTGTGTGTGTGTGTGTGTGTGTGTGTGTGTGTGTGTGTGTGTGTGTGTGTGTGTGTGTGTGTGTGCGTGCGTACATCTATCCATCTGTATGTATATATATATATATATATATATATATATATATATATATATAAATATATATCTATAGGTATGCCACTAATAAAAGAAAACACCTATTGTTGACTTCAAAATGTTGAAAACACTGACACTGACATGCCAATGTGCATGTGCAATAAGCTAGGCAGCTGTGTAACTAACACACATTTGTCAAGGTCATTAGCACCCATATCTGTCTCTGTATATAGATACATGTTTATAAAAATATATATAAATATGTGAATCCTTATGATAGAGCCCAGATAAATGATCTGATAAAAAGTATATTAAGAGCATATTTTTTATATGATTTTTTTTTTGCTTCACCAGTCCTACCAGAAATCCGACACACTTGCCATATTTATGCTGCATGACTTGTAACTGCCATTTTAACAGTTTGGCACAAATATAATATGTCAGCAAAGTTCTTCCTTGGCTTAGCACCTAGATCTCATCACTATAACCTCCTACTGTCGCACAAGTGCCCCTCTTTGTTGTGGTGACATAGGGAGGATGCCCATGCCCATCCTGGGGACGAGAGCAGATCAGAGTAGTCCAGTTCCACAAACTCTTAGAGGAGAGCTGTAACACAATGAAAGGCTGAGAAATGGATATTTAGCCACCAATACATGTATATGGTAGCCCACTTCACAGTGTGCATGAAAGCACACACTTAAAAGAGGAGATCAAAGTGGTTCCTGTTGTAATGCAGAGCTCACCTCCTTTACCCAGGTGACCCTTAAGGCTGCTAAAATGATGGCTACTTCAAGATGTGTGTTCCTCATGTGCTGCTGTTGCCCATTGTGAGGGAATTAATGGGTTGTAGTCTGACCAGAATGCTTGGAAGTTGGAATGGATAAGGGCAAAAAGCAAATAGGAAAAGAAGAAAAACAAAACAACTTATAACCTTAGCTTTGCTTATTCTTCTGTTTCGTTTTTTCTTTATAGGGCCAGTATATTTTCAATTATACTGCTGCTGCTGTTAGTATGTCAGTCATATGTAACATGCAGTACTACTGCAGTTCTTCCCCTTACTATACTGAGTTCTCTGCATTTTACAGAAGAAAGACAATTACACAAAATCATATAAGGTAAAACAGTTTGCTTGAACCTCAACTATACCATGTTGATCTAAACCATGAGAACAAAGAAGATGCATTATCACGTCTTTCCCACCCACACTGTTGAGAGGTTGTTTTCAGTCATACATCACAAAATGAGAAATAATTGCATGTGAGGGCATCAGTTTGATTTGCAAGATCAGTATAAGAGCTTTGAGAGTACCATCTTTCATTATCAGTTCTACCAACGCCATCTAATCAAGTAGGGATTGCATTAGATCTGATGGAAAAAGAAATTCTATAGAAAAGAAAATACATATGGTTCCAGATCACCAAAAAGAAACATACTTCTATTCTAGAGCAAGAAAGTTCAGAATCATGACATTAAGTGAAATTGTTATGGAAACACTCATCATACAGTGTAACATTTTCTAGCTGAAGATATGAAACTTGAGGTGACTCAAAGGATAGAATTTGACTAGTTCATTATCTTTACAGTTTGACTATACAATAGTCTAATTGAAACCGGACTACATGACATACATACTAGAGTCAGAATAAGGCTAAATGCACAAAATATTTAAACTAGTAACAAAATTAATGTTATCTGTGAAAAATGCTAGTAAAACAACATCACCACTCAATTTACAAAAAGCACATACTGCCCCAGAATAAACAAATGCCAGGAACAAAGGTTGACATGGTTTAGTGTTTTCATCTTATTTATTCAAAGATTTCATCAGAACCACATCACACACACATAAGAATTGAGTTTAAATAACCTCAGACTTATTACATGGCATCAACTATGCCTGCTATTTAACGCTACAGTCAATCTAATGTAGATTAATTAATAACTGTATATTTTTCAAACATCTACATTACTTCAACACACTAATCAACTATACAGACTCAATAATAGATAAACAACATTATACATTAAAAACAAATACTGAATTAATGTACAAATGTTCTTTATACTAAAAATATTAAGCTCATAAAAACTATTTACAATCTAGTAGATCTCAATTTTAATAAACTAGTAATGCTCACAGAATTATTCATCACTGAAAATCTACAGGCTTGTAATCTCAATTGCTAGTTTAATTTCTAAACTTCTAATACATTTTAACAGTCACCACCCCTGGCATCTATGTTCACATATTGTAAAACAAGAAATTCAATATACTTAAAACCAGGGCATATATGTGTATTCTTACAAGCAGTACAGATGGAATCATTTTCCTTAATACTATAATTATGCTGGTAGATATGAATCCTAAGTCTGTTCTCAGTTTTACTAATGTAATAGGCAGGACAGATGACACAACATGTTAAATAAACTACATGTTTAGTAGCACAGTTACATGAATCCTAAAACTTAGGTAACTTATTAATAATGTCAAAGTTACCCCTACCTTGTCATTTATAAATAGGTATTGCCCACACATACCTCACTTTTTCCCCTGCTATATTACCTGCAGTTCTTTTCTGATCTTATATCAATATTATCAAAATATTTTTTTTAAATTCCTGCCCCTCTCAAAAACAAAGGTAGGATGACGTCCTATACATGTATCAGGGACATTAAAATCCTTAAAATATTTATTAATAATGTTGTTTAAATGGTTAAAATCCATGGTAAAATTAAGTACCACTTCTCTCTCAAAAGTAGGTCTATTGCCACTTGATGGCTGTTCTCCAATATTATCTCCCATTAAACTTTCAATTTTAGTTGACTTGTGTAAAATTGGTGAAAACTTAATGTGTTTCAAACTAATAACCTCATCAGCAGTAGTGGACAATAAAATGGGTGGGTACCCTTGTTCCATAAACATCCCCTTAATTGACCGTATTTCCTGAAGTATAATCTCATCTTGAGAGATAATCCTGGATGTCCATAATTGTACCTTAAGCGAGTTCTTTTTTTTTTTTTTGAAAAAGGGGTATCAGCTGTTAAAATGCAAGTACAAATTATTAAAAGTAGGGTTGCGGTACATTTTAGAATGAAAACACTTCTTATCAAAGTACTTATACAAAAATACATTCAAGTAACTAATATTCTTGTCTGAACAAATGTGTGTGTATATGGTAAAAAAATAGTGGTTAAATTAATATAATTCACAAATTCATCAAGCTCATTTTTACTACTTACCCATTATATAAAACTATCATCCAAAAAGCATAAATAAGCATTCCGTCATGATCTGTAACAACTATTGAACACAAATTTATTTTCCTACTACATTAATAATAAATTTGCAAAAATGAAAGCACAAGTGACCCCCATTGCAACCTCACTAATTTTTTGAAATATTTCCCTGCAAAAATGAATGAATGAATGAATGAATAAATAAATTATTGTTTAAAACACTATCTATAAATATTTTCAATACTTTTAAATTATGCACTTAGTGTCTTTGAATCACAGAACTGTGTCAATGAGCCACTCAATGCCAGTGCTTAGGGGAATTACAGAATATATTTTGTTTTTATTTATTCATTTATTGACATTTGATTACCAGGAAAGTCTGACTGGGTAGAAGCCCATTTTCAGTGGAGGCTCAGGGAGAAAGCTTCAAAGTATTGTAAAACATTTTAAGAACAATAATTTTGCAATCTTTAAAAATAAAACAAAAACAACTACAGTTTAAATAATTATACCAAATGAGACATAATATGAAAATATTGGTTAAGAATAGATACAATTTATATGTCAGTGATTTAATATTTAGAGAAACTGTAGCCAGTGTGTAGGGAAATTAAAGGTAAATTAGTATAATACAAACAGGAATTGCAATATTGAATGAGATAAAAGCAGGCTTTTGGTATATTTTGAGAGAAAGTCAGGGGAGATAAATTGATAGAAGTAAGGCATTGAATGAAGACGAGAGAGTAAGAATGTGTAAGGAATGAATAGGTGTTTGTTCGCATTTAGGGATACATTTTTTTAACATCAGCTGTAAGGAAAATGGCTTCTCCGCAGTGTTCTAAATCATTAATAATCTTTAAAAATATTCAAGAATGCTTCAACATATAATCCACCACTTTGCTACCAATATATTTAGCTAGTGGTTCAGTCTTCAAACCAGTCACTGACACCATCAGTCAAAAAGGTGGATCATACTAATTGGTATATATTTTCAGAATACCAAAAATGGTGATAATCCACAGTTTATCTACTTTAAAATAATCATATTGATCCTTGGTCATTTCATTACTAATTAACATGTAATGCGACACCATATCAATTTTTCTGTATGCTACTTTTATTTCATTGAGGGATACCTCAACATATTAACAAGGTTCCCTCAAAATGAAAGACATTCTGTCATCATCATCTACCCAGTCTATTACCATCAATACACTTCCTTTATTTGGCTTCATTAGCCTGATAGACTTATCATTAACAATATTATTAAGTATTGAGTTTTCTATATAAATTTAAAGTATTTAGTATTTTTCTTAGCAGTCTACAAACATCTCATATCACTCTCACACAATTTTTCAAAAGTAGCACATGCTCGATATAACGGTGGGTTATAAGTACTTTTTTTCTAGTAAAAGACAAACTATTATTACAGATATTGATATTCTGAATTAATATTGCTAAATTTACCTTTCATATGACAACTTCAACTCCAAGAGTTTATCAACAAAATTAAACTTTGAGGAAGGGGAAAAAGTTCTTTCAAATAGAGAAATATGATCTTCAGTTATCTCAATATCCCTGAAATTATAAACCTTAAAATTATTGCATTCACAAATTGTCACAGTGCCTTTTCCTTCTATTTCTGGGAACCCTAAGTTCCCCCTTTCTACTTTTGCCCATAACCATGGGATATCCGCAAGTACTTGTTGTAATTCATATTGTAACTGCCCCCCCCCCCATTCTGGGTGTTCTCAGCAGCCTGCAAGGTACTGGAGATTCTAAATAGTTCATCTCATTGTCTTTTGTCTGGTCACAGTAAAATTGTTGATTGCTCTCATTATAATTATTATCATGCTCCCCCTTTTTATTGAATGAATTACCTCACTTATTTTTATAATTCAATCGATTTTGCAGCAATTTCTTATTTTTTCTAATTTTAATTTGCTTGCATTTATTCTCCACTTTTGAAAAATACCCATCGTACATTGACGTGTAAGTAGTAAATGCCAAAATACTAGTAGTAGATATAATGAGCTGCTCAGTATAGCATTTTAAAGTCACCATCAATCTTTCATTATTTTTCACAAAACTTTCATATACTTACACCCTTGAACATCAACAAAATTCTATTAATTTTCCATCCCCATTAGGGAATTACCTCATTCTTAAACCTTTTCGTATGTGTTTTCTATTGATACTTTCTTTTAAAAATAAGTATCAAGTCAAAGTGACTTATAATTCAATACCTTTTTGTCCAAATGAGGAATCTGTTTTGCTACAGAAACATATACCACATTGTCCACGGTAGAGGTCAAAGTAAGCATTTGATCAACCCCTCCCTCACAGTTAACTGGTCCATGGAACCTTTATTGTAATAATTCAAACCTTGGTTGAAACTGCAACAAAAAATACCACAGCAAACTTATTTTGGGCTGCAGAAGTGGGTACTGCAAACCTGACTGCTTGCATGAGTGATTCTGTAAGAATAGTTAAATTTTCCAACATAGTGTTCACTTGTGAAGGGTCAAATGCTGGATTCTCCACCTACAAAAGTCATTTTTGGGACATCTCACCACCATGTACAAATAATAAATTAGTAATAGAAGGACTATTATTGGTGAAAAATGCTAATAAAACAACACTGTCACCTAATAAACCAAAAGTGTCTACTGCCCCAGAAGAAACAAACACCAGGGGCAATGAATGATATGGTTTAGCACTTTCATCCTATTTATTCATAGATTTCTTCAGAACCACATCACACACTTAAGAATCAAGTTTAAATAACTTCACACTTGTCACATGACATCAACTATGGCTGCTGTTTAAAGCTATAGTCAACCTAATGAACCCTAATTGAGAAACTATATATTTTTCAAATACATTACTTCACTATACTAATCAACTATACACACTCAGTAACAGATACAAATATTATACATTGAAAACAAGCCATTGAATTAAATTACAACAAATCTTTACATTAAAGAAAATAATAAGCTCATACAAACTATTTACAATTCAGCAGCTCTCAACTTTAGAAACTAGTAATGTTCACAGAATCTTTCAGCCATGGAAATCTCCAGACATTCAATCTCAACTGCCATTTTAATTTGCAGACTTCTAATAATTTTTGCCAGTCACCATCCCTGACAACTATGTCCATATATTGTAAAACAAGAAGTTCTTTAGAAAAAATAGATCCAAGTAATTAATACCATTGTCTGAACAAACGAGTGTAAATGATAAAAAAAAATGTTGATAATAAGTGTTTTACTTTTAGTAATTAGTATTTGTATTGTAACAGCTGACACCCTTTAAAAAAAAAAAAAAAAAAAAAAAAAAAAAAACTTTATTAAGAGACAATTAGTAAGGGCACCCAGGTTATTTAAACTCAAATCTTATGTCTTTGATGTGGTTCTGAAGAAATCTTTGAATAAATGGAACAACAGTGCTAAACCATTTCATCCTTGGTCCTGGCATTTTTTTATTCTTGGGTAGTATATGCTTTTGGTTAATTGGGTATCAAAATATATTTAAAGATTTATGCATGTATATCACATCTGCTATTTCAGAACAAAAAGTTGTACTCTTCATTTGAGGCAGATAGTTACAAAATATACATATAATGCTTAAGTGTTTCACTTTAAACATTACTGCATTGAAGAAACATTCTTGTATTGCTCTTTAATATGCATTCCTTTGATTTGTTATCATTGTTAATACTGGCATTCATATATATTATCATCATCATCGTTTCACATTACTAGTTATTTTATTAGAAATACATTTTACTTGATTTCAGTGCAGCATTTCAGTTCAACATTTTAGTAAAACACACCAATAAGACATTTCAGATCATGAACTGTTATTATATCAAAGCAGCTTTTTAGTAAACTTAAAAATCTAGAATATCTGTGAATGGATCTTCTGTTGTCTCAGTAGGTGGTAATATACCTGGGATCTCATCTTCAGGTGACTGTCCTGACAGTTCAACTGCATGTTCAGGTTTTGTAACCATATGTATATATGTCTCTTGAAAAACCCGTTTTGATATGTGCTAGAATAATTCTTTACAAAATTCATAATTTTTCAGACTATTGCAATACAATTCCCTTTAAGTCAGATAGTCACTTTGGTACATATTCATTTTAAATAAAAGTCTATTGTTTCTTCTCAGCTCTTTATCATTTGCAGCATGAATGACAAATAACTGTGGCTGCTCACATTTCTTCGGAACAACAGAATCTGGCTGTTTGCCACACTTTCTTTCTAAAACTCCCTAAATTATTTCCATATCTGTTTCCTTCAGGTGAAAAAATAATCTATCATGTTTATCATAGTAGAATTTCTGTCTTGTCTGATCCTGTTTCAGTTTCTCTTGAACCTTTTTTGGTTTTCAGGAGTCAACAAAATTGATAGAAAATTCTTTTACTCTATTATCCTTAAGTATATAAGCAGGTGAAAGACTAATATCTTACGGTAGTACATATCTGTATTATGCTAGTAATTGTAAATAGCAGAATATGTAACAGTCACTGTTAATGTTCTTCAACTTCTGCATTAAAATCTTTAAAGTATTCTATACAGTTTTGTCAGCTTCACCATTGGACTATATATAGCTGGGAGTGAACCAATGCTGAAACTCCCTTTGTTGTAAAATAAATCCCTTAAACTCCATGTTAGCATAGGGTCTATATTAGAACATCGAAGTTTCAGAACTTTGAATGTTCTAATATCGACCCCTAATAAGTGAAAGCTGAAAATAGCTAAGTTTCAGAAAACCAAATTCTTTCCTAGGTTGTCCGTTCCTGTCACTTCGCTATTTTTAGCACTGTGGTGGAAAGTTACAGGTCGGGTTCAGGTAAGTGTGCGATTGTGTGGACGTGAGGGTTAGGGTGGGTTAGGTGAGTTAGGGTTAGGGCGCGGGTCAGGTAAGTGTGCGAATGTGTGGACATGAGGGTTAGGGCGGGGTAAGTGAGTTAGGGTTAGGGCACGGGTGAGGTGTGTGTGAGATAGTGATGGACCGTAGGGTTAGGGTTTGGGTTAAGGTAAGTGGGTAGATAGTGGTGTATGTACAGTTTAGTGTAGGGTTGGATGTAAGATTTTAGGTATATGTGTGTGGATTGCTGTTTGTTTGGTGTGTTTGTATTGTGTGTATGTGTTTTGGAACAGTGAATTTTTCCCTAGGAAAAGATTCGCTGTTCTGAATTTTCTATGTTATCAGTTTTCGGTTACTAGGGGTCGATATTAGAACATTCGAAGTTCTGAAACTTTGATGTTCTAATATAGACCCTTAGCATACTGTGGACTATTGTCTAATACAAACAAATATGAAATGCCATGCCTGAAGCTTTCAGTGCAGTGGTCACAACTTTTCTTGTTTAACTATTTACTTGATAATCTCACAAAACTTTGAATGACAGTCAGCACAAATAAAATGCATAAAATACATCTTTGGCAGCATACCAAATCTGTTCCAATCATTTATTGTATAACTAAAACAAAAGTCATAACAAAAACACTGACTATTCTCAACAGCAGCCAGTTGAAGGGCTAGTAAAACCAGTATTTACTTAAGCTGAATGTTAGCTTGCATTGGAGCTGAACTACATCAGTAGTTGTAAAAGAGCTGTAGTCACTAAAATGAGAAATTTTGATTCAACAAGTAAGTAGAAATTAAGAGAGAAGTCTCAGTGTCTTTTAAATATTTATGTTACATGTGTGGTCTGTGGGTGGAGAGACAATATACTTTTTATTTTGAGCCACAGTTTCACATTTTTGAATGTGGGCTAAATTAATTATACTTCTTAGTAAAATACAGGCACTGAACACTGCTTCTTATACATAATGGAAACTCTCTTGAAATCTTTCAACCTTACATTATATTGCATTGTAGTAAGACTGCTTCACTCTGGAAACTGTGCCATTTTGTTTTAGTTTGCTTTTCCAAATACCATGACTTGAAACAAGTGTTATAGTGCTTTTGCATTAGCTGAATGCCATTGAAAGGAGGCATTATTTCATGTGAAGTAATATAAACATGTTTCTGCATAAGTACTCTATGCTTTATCTAACAGTTGAATGAGTTTGAAGTTTACCAATTAATTATATATAATTTGTGGAATGTACAACATAGTATATTAGTGAATAGTAATGAGCAGATACAGAAAATTAATGAATATTTTCCCTTAATTTTTACAGGACTGCATTTTCCATTTGGAGAGTGTGTGCATGTAGATTAAAAGTCAGGGTAGTAAAGGAGTGGACTTTTTTTTAATTTTAACTCAAAACCAAATATCCAGCACTGTGAATGATTGAAATGAAGAAACCAAAAATAAAAATAATTGTAAAACAAACAAATGTATTGATCTCACTTAGCCCTTTCATTCCAAGCATGAAACTTCTTCAGACTTTTCTTAATTTTGTTTTCTAGTCCACAAACAAGAGGTTGTAGATGTCTAGAAAATCAGTTCTCATGGCACATGTAGAAATCGTTGACTTCTATTTCATGAAAATGTGCCGTAAAGTTGAAATGTAGGAGATATGTGGGTTTGAATGCAGAGGGTATCATCATTGTGGAAATACCTGGTTAGAGTTAATCAACTCTCATTAGACCTGAAGAGTAGCCTTTTATAGTATGAAATCAAGAAGCTGTGAGGGTAACAAATTTTCCTATTACACAATGGTCACATGCTAGCAGAGTTAGTATATTTTACGGTTTGTCCTCTGCATGATCAAATGTTCATAATGTCGAGTTTAAAAGCTGGCATTAAGAAACTTGAACAGACAAAATGCCAAATATCCTAAATCTCAAATGTACAAAAGATCAAGAATGGAAAAGTATCTCCTCTCCCAATCTTCACATTAACCCCCACCCCCCAACACTAACTTCAAATTCACCTGAAGAGTGGCAGTAATGCAGGACATTTTCATTAAGATAAGGTGTAGGTTTAGAGTTGCAGGAAGCAGGGGCGGCTTGTGTAAAACAAACACAGAAAATATTGCAAGCTTACCTCCTTCAAAAAAGCAAAGCATAGTTGTTGGGGGTTGGGGGACTGAAGACCTGTCTGCCTTGATTCTAAAATCAGCATCTACTCACATTATTTTATGAGTCTGTAGAAAGGAAAAGACAATTCTTCCTCAAGGGCTCAAAAGTAAGGAATAAGCAGCATTAACATTATGGAGAAAAATAAAGACTATAGGCTTTGGATTATATAAACTACAATAGGGATGGGATAAAATAGCAAGTATTGTGCAAGATGGAACAGGCAATCTATGTTATAGTTTGTAGTTGTAGAAAAGCTTATCTTGGCATAATTAATAACACAATGTGGAGATAAGTAACTGCCCAGTTAAGAAATGGGCAGGACAATTGTGTGCATTTCTTTAATGAGACATGGCTACTTTGCTAGACCAGGAGCCTAGGTTAATACCAGAACTGCAAACTTTAAAATACAGTGTATAATTTTAATTATGAAGGAATATATTTCAGCAGCAGGAGTGTCCTCGTATATATCATGACAAAGAAGTACCATGGAAACTTCTTAGCCTGCATCTGTCCTACATACCCTTATAAGAACACTGACATAGGTTCAACAATCAATTTTATTCAGACTTGGCATTTTCTCACCAGCATGGTTATCCAGTAAAGCCAAAACAGGCCAAATCTTTAAACCAGCTTCCTGTTTTCCCTGATTACTAACTCAGATGTTGTGCATCTTCCAATTCAGGATATTTTATGAACTGAATATTCATTTAAAGACCAGCATTAGTCCAAAGAGGACAACTCATACCAGAAGCACCCGTGATGGCTACTCAGATGACTTTTTCTACCATGCAATGAATGAAACAGGAAGGAAGTCACATTCATACTTGAAATGATCAGTCTCATGCCCATCCCACTACTCAGCCTTCACAAATTAACATGAAACTGATAGAAAAGTTAAAAATGAAAAAAGTTAAAAAATGAAATGGAATAAAATGCGTGTTTGGCTAGCAGTCCAGCACTAGTTTCAGGCCATTTTGTTGCTTCCTGGTAAAATTTGTCATGTCAAGACCATCCCCAGCTGTTAATTCACTCACAAGCACAATGTCTGCTTCCCTTACACATATGTGGGGGTTGTCCCAGCTGCCCACGTTTTATACATTTGCACATCTCAATACTAGATATGCCTCAGTAAAATTTCCTTTGTCACACTTATGAACACTGGTACATACTATTCATATTTTAGCTATTAAAAAGCAATGTGAGTGACCATACACTGACTAGGATATCAGTGCTGTAAATTCTCAAAGGCTTAGGAGCTAACACAGAACCAAAAGAGAACATCACAGGAGGTTTGACTACTGATTGAGAAGGCTCCACTGTTACTCATGCATAACTCAAGGTGGAAATATCACTTAGTAAAACTGATCAGTCTGCAAAGTTGTTAGAACTAATACAGTGCCTATATGTAGCAACTCACTGAAATTAGTCTTTTTATACCCACACAAAAGCTGGAACCAATCAAGCTTTTTATTGATCCTTTAAGTGATCATATACCAATATCTCCAATTTGGAGATAAAAAGGATAAATGTATCTTATCATTTTTACAACGTAAAACATAAAAGATTTCAATCCTTCCCATTACAGTGATATACTAAATGCCTCTGAATCCTCTTTCTTTCTATTGCCCTCACTTATGCACCATTAGCTATCTTAATACACATTGCTTAGAGTTCCCAATCAAAGTTTGAAGCACCCTGATCTGGAAAAGTAGCCATATCTCATTGCAGAAATCCACACCACTGCCTTGTCCAGATTTTATAGGTTCATAGGTGTTTACTAGGCTAACGTAACGACCACAAAGGCCTTTTTAAGTCTAGACATGCATCCGAAATCTCTGACAAGTTCTAATACTCTTGGTAAATGTAAGCATGGGCCTGGGAGATGAAATATTTACAGATTACCTGTGTCCATTAGAGACATAGGTACCAAACCAGGGATGAATTTCTGGTTTCCCATCCAATTGTCCAAGCTGCACTTGAATTGGGTTAGGGAGGAACTCTGTTTCCTATGGATAGGGAGCCTGTTCCATAGACAGGGTAGTCTCTAAGATACATATCTATCTCTCCAGCATGTTCTATTTATATCACAGGCAAGGTTTAAGGTTTTAGAACTTGCAATTCTTGTACTGTTTGCTTTGCTGAGATGCAGGAGGTCCATCGGGGTGGAGTCTGACAATGATCTGTATGTCAGGTATAGATCTCCCTTCAAAAGCCTGTAGGAGACAGAATAAAGGGATAGGACCTTGAGGTGGTCTTCACAGGACATTTTACTTACACCCTGTATTCTTTTAATGAGAAACCTCTGTGGACATTCCAATTGTTAGATATGCCTGGTTAGGTACATACCAAAGAGGGCATTGTACTCAATGACAGGTCTGAATGCCGAATACAGTGGAACAATGACTTCCTTGGACTTAGATGCCATACCTTTGTTTATAAGGTGTGCAACATAAAATCATTTCCTCACCACTGTAGACACATGATGGTCAAAGGCTAGATTACTATCTTTGTGTGTCCCCAAGTCCATGACTACTGGGTCAACTCTAAGGGGAGTGTTGTCAGTATGATAGTTACCAGGGATGGATGACTTCCCAAAGAATACTATTATTCATTTCTTGGAATTTAGTTTTAGTTCATGGCTCTGACACCAGTTGTTTGTCTGTGTTAGCCCCTTCTGGAGAACGTGTGTCAGTGTGAGATTAAATGACAACTCCTAATTTGCAATCATTTGCAAATTTAGTCAGCCAGATACCACTGACATTGGCCATGACTTCAGAGAAGTAAATGCCAAAAAGGAGTGTGAGCCATTTGGCTATCCACCGGGTGACATACGGGTTTGTACCTAACCTCTTGAGTTTGTCAACAATGCAAAGTGGGGTACTGTGTCAAATGCCTTGGCCAGGTAAAGGTAGGCAGTGTGTATGATTTTTCCCTCATCCATTGCTTTGGTAAACTTCTCAAAGAAGTCCACCAGGTTAAGTAGGCATGATCTGCCCTTGACAAAACCAAACTGGGTTGGTCCTGTGTCTGGAGGTTGACTATATCTCTACCGATCATCTCCATGATAATTCTTTCCATGGCATTACATATAAGACCAGTGAGACTTATGGGTCTGTAGTTTCCAGAGTCTGTAGATGGCCCACCTTTGTGCAGAGGGATGACTGTTGCCTTTCTACAGTTAAATAGTAATTCCAGAAGGCCTGATTGGTCATGTTTTATGCTATTTAGAAGGCATCCTGGGATATTGTCTGGACCCACTGATGCAGTGTTCTTGGTCTTAGAGAGAGCATTAAGGACCTGTTAGCTAGTGATAGTAGGGGGAGTTATATTTGATGATATTTCCTGAGGGAAGGTTGAGGGGGACAGAGGGGTAAAGTTGGCTGAATTTATCAACCAGGAGAGGTTTACTATGTCTTCTGGCTCAGTATAGGTGGCTGCATTTGCAATGAGCTCTGCACACAATTGTGTATTGCTTTTGAGGCTGAGGAAATAGCCAAATAATGCTTTGTGGTTGTCCTTGGCCTGGGAGGCCAAACTTACCTCAAATATGGTTTGTTAGAATTTATTTGACCTCTGAGTTGTTTGTTTAGTTTGATGAGAGTGGCAGGATTACAGTATTTTCAGAAGCTCATTACATTTGTTGGAGATTTGCAGTCATCTTTGCAGGCTTTACCCATAAACTAAACAGAATGCCAATCTATCATGTGTGGTCCAGAACTTGTGCAGTAATCCTTTAAGCAATTTATCTTGAGCTTGTTTCTTGTTTGCTGTTCATTTTTTACTTTGATCATGTCTTCCCCATGAAACAAGCAGATAGTTGTTGTCAGACAGCAGGTCTTTTTTGGATAAGAAACATTTTTACAAGTGGGGGTATCACAGAGATTGCTACTTTCAGCATGTTACTTGGTAATTTTATAAAGCTGAATATAAATTATAATTAGAACTGCAGTGCAAGGAGAAGTGGTTTAAGTTGAGTGCTGCTTTTTTTATACTTGATTTTGACTGGCATTCCAGTAATGAATTTAAAAAGTAATTTATTTTTTCATGCCTCACAACCTTTGTGTTTCCAGCTAGATATTAAGTAAGTTTCATGTAGCCAGTACATTGAAATATTTTTTTCTTCTACACTTCATTTTGTCTTGATTGGACACTTGTAATGATGGTTTGGCATCCAGGGCAGCGTATTTAATTACATTTCCAATTGTTGTGGTTTTGAGAATAGCTCCACCCTTTTTTCTAGTTGCCCACACCCCTTCTCATTGGCCCCACCCATTCAGCTGTCTCCTGCAGCCCCCCTTTAATTTGAAGTCACCAGCCTCCACTGAAACTCATTAATGCCATGTGCCAGCCTCCAGTTTGTTAAAGTACCAGATCACCATTACATTATCATTCTTAACCCAGAAACATATTCATGGTAGAAATTTTGTCCCAGAAAAATAATGAGGTACACTATGGGCAATGCTGAAGATGATAAAAAGACTTCCTTCATTACTCTTGGGTGCCTTGTGAGTTAAGAAACCTTTCACCTGGACAGAATCTGTTACTGCAGCCAAGAAGGTTATAATTTCTGAAGCAGTTTGGATGGACTTTTAGATTGTAGTTATTCCCATAGCCTGGAAAACACTATAATAGCACCCTAATTCTGTTGCAAACAGTTTTTAGCATGAACTACTGTAAGGTAGTTGTCAAAATAGGGAAACATGTTCATTGCCTTTCTTCTTATATGCCTAAACACTGGAGCTACTTTTTTTTTTTTGACCAGAGGTAGTTGCCATAGTAATGTGATCTACAGCATTTTGTGCACATCTCAGCAAACTAACCACTTTTCTTGTTAAATGGCAATGCTTACTCCCTTCGTTGAGACTGAAATTGGTCATTGCTAATTCCTCTGGTTGAGGCTGAAATTGGTTGATTGTGATCAGTGTTCTACCTCAGTTAACACATTCAAATAAATAAATAATACATTGTTGTAATTTGTCCCTAGTTTCTCCTTGAAGAAAAAGGTGTCTATTCTCTTGCAAGTATTTTAAAATACATTTATGGCAGTTAACCATATGAGCCAAATGGTTCAGAACTCTAGCAAATAAACTGTTTCATGTGAACACCTATACCTGTCAAGAATCTCGAATATCAAAGAAGATGGAAGCTAAAAGAAGAGTCCATCTCTATTGTTGGCCCTAAGACAATGAGTCTGATTTTAAATTATTTCAAATACTCTCCTTGATGTACTGTTTTTAACTGCAAGGATAAATACTATACACATGCATATCAATATATATGGACAATTTAGTGTAACCAATTAACTAGCATTCTTTTTTGAAAGGTGGGAGGAAACTGGAGTATCCAAAAAGAGAACCCATGCACACAAGGGTTGCATAGATAGGCTTATAAAGACCTGAACGGTCGATATCCTTGTATATACCTATGAATCTATGAACTGGAAACTCTAAACTGCCCATAGATGTGAATGTACATGTGATATGAAAGAACAACAGCAGCAGGGCTAGCCAGACCACTGTGTGAACGTTAAAGTGGCAGCTCAAGCCAATGTGCAAAAAATGGGAAAAAGGGGTTATGGATGGATGGATAGAAGTGAAGGTTTCACACTGACACCTCCATAAGAATCATCTCTTTTTGGAGGAGGAAAGGTTTCCTGTTATCCTTCTAAAAATTATTTCATGCAGTTCACAGCTCTCCCAAAAGTAGGATAAAAATGAAGCTGGAGGAGATGTAATGTCATGGCCTGAGTATGGTTCCAAATGATACGATTTCAGTCCCATATGAAGATCTTATATCTCAGAAGATAATGGGTGCTGGAATCTCTTACATTTTGTTTTGCCTTGTCCTACTAGACCTACGTCGGTTTTGCAGTGGTGTTAAAGCAGGTTGTTGTGAACTCACAGACTCAAGTGTACAGTATTAAAATATTTGCTGGGCAAAAGTTTACAACTGAAAGACTGGGAAAAAACAACACAATGGATCTTGAATGTATGAGTAATACTGGCATTTCCTCTTTCAGTTGAGGAAGACAACAAACTCAGGTGTTTCATCTACAATGTGCTCTATTTTTTTTTAAGTAATGCAGTTTAGGAACCTGTAAGAAGATTTTATGCATTTATATTACAGGTTATGTTTATGGAGAAGCTTCCTTGCATATGATGGCTAATCCAGTACAGATTAGTCCCTTTTATGCTGCTTAATGATTGTCTTTTGATGTTCTGCTGTTGGAGACCATGATGAACCTGTCACATTCTCCAAAGACTGGATGAAGGACTTATATTTTTTTTCCATAATGTCAGCTGATATCTTCTAATCTACTTGTTTTTTTCTACCAAACTTTCCTGTTATGCATTTTATGATTCTTAGAAGTATTTTTTGAGATGGACTTTCTGAAATTGTAATCTTTTCTTTAGTTATGTATGAAGATGGGGATTTTAACCTTCTTAACCAGGTAGCTTAAGTTTCAAACATAGCTAACAATAGTTTAGATTATACCCAAACCCCAATCAAACAACTGCTGAATGTGGAAGTCTTTAGAGGTACATTGTCTACCAAAAAGCACAGATGTTATCAATTTGGGAGGGGAAGATAAATCCTCAAAAATAAAACAGTCATCTCATTGAAAATGACATGAATAATTTCTTCAGAAGCTATAGAAACAACAGCTGATATTCAAAATAATGAACAACCATCACCTCAGTCATGAAGAAAATGCAGCTGAAAGATTTTTTTCCCCACAAAAGTGAGAAGAAATAAAGATGATACATAGCAGTACTGCTTCTTTATGGTATATTCAAGCCACTAACGTTTAATAAACACACTGGATGAAGTGACAGTTATAGAAAAAATGGCTCAACCCACATAGCCTGGACAGGGAATAAATCTAAATATTACAATTTACTGTTACAGTGACCTTTCATGACATTTATTTACAGAATACAGAACTGTAGTAAATGACTGCTAGGTAAAAGGACTATAGGATCCTATGTGTACTCTCATTCAGCCTAACAGATCTTGGCCCCAGGGTCACTTCCTTTTTCTGTTCCTTAGAACAGGGGTCAGTAACCTATGGCACACATGTCAAGCTTGGTAAGTGGAGCAATTTTCAATGGCATGCTGACTTTGTGTGAGAGATCGGAGAGATAGTGAGTGAGTGAATGCACGTATGAAAGGTGAAGAGATTGTGTGGGTGTGCGATTGGAGTGAGTAACTCGGTTAATGTATGTATGAAAGATTAAGAGACTGTGTGGGTGAGCAATTGGAGTGCGTGTGTGAATGCACGTAGGAAAGATGAAGAGACTGTGTTTGTGTGCAATCGGAGTGAGTGACTGGGTGAATGCATGTATGAAAGATGAAGAGACTGTGTGGGTGTGTGATTGGAGTGAGTGACTGGGTGAATGCATGTATGAAAGATAGAGAGACTGTGTGAGTGTACAATCGGAGTGAGTGACTGGGTGAATGCATGTATGAAAGATGAAGAGACTGTGTGGGTATGTGATCGGAGTGAGTGACTGGGTGAATGCATGTATGAAAGATAAAGAGACTGTGTGGGTGCGCAATTGGAGTGAATGACTGGGTGAATGCATGTATGAAAGATGAAGAGACTGCATGGGTGTGCAATCAGACAGAGTGAGTGATTGAATGCATGTATGAAAGATGAAGGGACTGTGTGAGTGTGCAATTGGAGTGAGTGACTGGGTGAATGCATGTATGAAAGCTGAAAAGACTGTGCGTGAGAGAGATAGGAGAGAGAGAGAGAGAAAGTGGTCATAACTATAGATTTCAACCTTACAAGAAATCTGGACAAAGGCCTAAAAGTAGGGACACTTTTTTAAATACTGCTCTTACCAACTTAGAATGTTGACAGAATAACAGGTTTTGCATTAGCATGAATTTTCTGAAGGTTATGAAGTATGAAACTCAAATGTCTGTAATTATTTTCTTACTTCAGCCTTTAATGATTTGCCACTAATTTGCCTTTGCCAGAAAAACCTCAATTTTTAGAACAATGGACCAAAAATATGAGGCAAAAATCTCTGGACATTCTGTGAAAATCTGTACAATTGAGAGGTGTAATCATAATACTAGTTACAGTAGAAGCTAAAAATTAATCTGCTCGACATTAATTAGCTGCAAAGGCATTTTTGCTGCTTTACAGAGATAAAATTAATGTCAGGCAGAACTGAGTTCAGTTCCATATCTTCAAAATGAAAGTTGTTGAGTACTGTGCTTCTTACTTATTTGTTGACCGGAGGTTGTCACTCAGCAAGAAGAAGCGGAAATATATGATGGTGTTATTAAGTAATACACCGGTATCTTTTAAAATGACTGAAAAGGCAAAAATGTTATATCAGCTCATTTCAAGACTTTTGGACTCACAAATATGGATTCATACAACAGAAGGATCATGCTGTTTGTGCTTTATGTTGTGAAACTGTTGTACATCAAGTGTACAAAGACACTATCAAGCCAAATATCAGTACATGTTTACAAACTCTGAGGAGAAATGTGAGGCCATAAAAAGGTCTGTTTCTGGCAACAAAAAACAAACTAGTATTTTTAATCCAGTAATTGGAACCAAAAATAAAGTTACCAAATGTAGTTATAAAATTGCTCAGTGTATGGCTTTGAAGGGAAAAACTTTAACAGATGGAGAATTCCTCAAAGAAACTTTTTTGAGTAGTGCTGAAATTTTGTTTAGTAACTTACCAAATAAATAAACAATACTGTCTTGGATTCAAGAAATACCAGCTTCTGTGAGATTAATCGAGAAACGAATAACTGATATGGCTGAAAATATAAAGCTAAAGCAGCCAACTGTGTTACAACAAGCTGTTGTATTTAGTGTCAGTCTTGATGAAACTGTCGATGTAAATGATGTGGCACACCTAGCAATTACTGTGAGATATTGTGAGAAAGACCGTATTTATGAAGAACTGTGCTGCTTGATATCTCTAGCTGGTGCACCGAAGTGAGAGGATACTATAACTGCACTTGTACGCTATTTCGAAAATCAGCACACTAATATAAATAAAATAGTCTGTATTACTCCTGATGCCACCCCTGCAATGGTTGGAAAGAACAAAGGATTTTTTAAACTTCTTCAGGATCATACTGGATGTCAGGTATTGAGCATTCCATTGCATTATACACCAGGAGAGTTAGTGTGAGAAGATTTCGTCATGGTGCTTGAACTCTGTAATGAAAACTGTTGTCAAGATAGTTAACCTCATAGTTTCTCGGTCTTCATTGACCCACAGGCAATTCAAATCTCTTCTACAAGAAGAGAGTGCATATACGGACCTCCCATGGTACAGCAATGTCTGTTGGCTTAGTTGAGGTAATGTTTTGAACAGATTTGTATCAAGTCTAGAAACAAACAAGATATTTCTTGATGAAAAAGAACAATATTACCCAGAACTGAATGACAATGAATGGCTGTGCAAACTGATGTTTCTTTTTTTTTTCCAAGAAATTTTTATTAAGATTTGAATAAAGAAATAAACTACATTAAATGTTCCATTTTTAACAATATAGAAAAAGAAAAAAAAAGAAAAACAATCATTCAATAATTAACTAACAAAATAACTATTTACAAATGACGTTCACATTAATATCAAGCAAGTATAAATCTATTCATATACAATCATTTTTTTTTCTAGCAAGTCAGATAATTTTTCCACATATTGATTTTAGTTACTTTTCTATTAGTTCTTGACTTAATGGTCAAAAGTTCCAGACTGCAGACTTCAGTAAGAAGTTGTTTGAATTCTCAAAAAGTAGGAGAAGTTTCTGATTTCCAATTAGATGTTATTATTTTCCTTGCTACTGCCAATATGGTCCATAATAATGTGTATTTGGATTTTTTGACACTGTGATGTATTGGATTGTTAAATATACTTAAAGATTTAGTGATCAAAAATTATCTGTAAATAAGCCTTGAAGAAAACTATTTATATCTTCCCAATATTATTTTAGTAGTATACAGTCATAGAACATATGAGACCAATCGGCTTTCAATACTCTTTTGCATCTCCAACAGTTATTAGAATTCTTATTGATTTTGTTTAGAATATGTGGTGTAATAAAGGATCTGTGCATACATTTCCAGGTATATATTTTCCACTTTAGTGAAGAGGTAGTGTAATAGGCTGATTCTAGTATGTTTTGTTTGTCTTGGTCATTTGGAGTATAATTATTAATTGTGTTGAACTACTCCCAATATTTCTCAGTGTGAGAACTAGTTTCATTTCTATGTATTTTATAGAAAAAATATAGTTTATTTTTGTCTGTGCTAGCATATTGAATTAGTGTAGTCATGAATAAAATTATTTTAGGTATTGGATAAATTGAATGTGTAAGGCACTGAATCCAAAATATTAGTAATGTATTGTCTACATTCCTGTATGTATAGCCAAGAATTTGTGTCTATGTCATACTCAGTTTTTAAATCTTCAGTAGTCATTATTTTATCCTTATTTATTAACTGAGACAAATAAATTAGATTTTTCTCTTTAAATAATAGCATTTTTGTATAATCTGATGCAACTATTAATCCTTGAGTAATTGCAATTGGATAAAGAAGAAGAAAACACCATGCTTTATAATTAGCAAATTTAAAAATAAAGTTCCTAAATGCCTTTAGTATGAGTAACAAATAGTTTGATTTATATAACGTATATGTTTGTACTGTAAAAAAGTCTTTTAATATCCACAAAACAGGATTATTTATTATTTGTGTTTATGGTTATTTAGTGCATTAGAGGAATCCCAACCTAATGAGATTAAGTATTGTCTCCATTTAGAAGAATATTATTATTAATTAAAAGAGAGACTGAATACTTGAGGATATAGAATATAATTCTAAATTAGGAAATCTTATATCTCCATTTGTCGAATCATTCATATGATGTTGTAATGCTATTCTGGATTTATTAGGGTACCATACAAATTTTAATATCAATGAATTAATTCTTTTAATTATTGTTTTAGAAGGAATTAATGAAAGTGATTGGTTAATATAAAGTAATTTGGGAAGGATAATCATTTTTATAATCAATTTTATGACTGAAAGCCTTTCATCTATGGAGAAAAGTAAACTATTCCATTATTTTATAGAATCTTCTATTTTATTTAACTAATTATTAAAGTTTAACTGAATAATGTTTTTTATATTTGTAATTACTATTCCTAAATAAGTTATCTGATTATTCTGAGGTATAAGTTTTTTAAACTTTTGCTGAATTGTGTTTTGTTTTAAATTAATTGGAATGATCTGAGTTTTATTATTATTAAAACTTAATCCTGATACTTTTTGAAATTTATTAATATTTTTAAACACAGCTGGGACAGGTTTGTAATTTTCTCCCAAGGTTATTAAAATATCATCAGCAAATAATTGAATTTTAGATGAAATATCAGAATTTAACTTAAACCCTTCAACTTTTTCATCATCTCTTATTAGATTGGCCCAGGGTTCCAAAATCAATGTAAATAAAAGTGGGGAAAGAGGACATTCCTGTTTAGTTCCTTTTGTAATGGGAATTTTTTCTGATATAGCTGTGCCGATTTTAATAGAGGCCTGACTGTCTTTATATAGGTTTGTTATGAGATTTATAACATTTTCCGAGAAATTCGATTCTTTTAGTAATATGTATCAATAGTCCCAGTTGACTGAATCAAAGGCGCAATTTATATCTAAACCTATTAAAGTTAAAGTTTTGTTTGAGGTTTTTGCCGAATCTATTAAGGTAATTGTTCTTTTTATATTATCATAAGCTGTTCTATTTAAATGAAACCTGTTTGATCATCATTTACTAATAGTGGCAACAAGCTTTTTAATCTTTCTGTATATATGGACATAAATATTTTATAATCAATATTTAATAAAGAGATTGGTCTGTATGACGAGCACTTAGTAAGATCTTTATTTGATTTAATTATTGGTGAGATAAATTTATATTTCCAAGAAGGGGGTATGATAATATTGTTTTGGGAAATATTAAATACTTTGTGAAGAGTATTTAGGGCAGATTCTGGTAGTAGTTTATATATTTCTGGAATAATATCGTCATTTCCAGGGGGTTTGTGTAATTTACGTTTTGTTATCTGATGTTGTATATCCTGTGATAAAATAGGTTTATCTAAATTGTTAGTTTGATCTTTTGATAATCTGTATTTGGTATACTTTGTTATAAAGGCCTTAATCATGTCTTTTGGATCTACCTTCTGGGAGTTCTGATTTATTTTATGAAAGAATTCTTTGAATTCTAATAAAATATTGTGTATATTAGATACTAACTTTTTCTTTTTTGGAGAATAAATCTCCTTAATATGATTAAGTGTTTTAAGTCTTTTAGTTTTATTTGCTAATATGCTTAAAGATCTAGGATTTGTTGAAAAAGTTATAAATTTAAATTTCTCAATTCTGATCATTGTTTTGTGATTTAATATCTCTAAGTATGTTGTGTTTAGTTTACTTATCTCTTTATCTTTGTTTATTCTATCATTATTACCCTTTGAGTTAAGTTTTAGTTTGTCTAGTTTGCCTTGTATATCTAATAGTTCTTTGTCCCAGGATTTTCTTTTGTTATTGTACCACAAGAGAATTCTCCTATATAGAAAGTCCTTTAAAGCATCCCATATATAGACTTCTGAAATATTATTAGTGTTACTTAGTGTGATAAAGTCTTGTATCTCTGTAAGCAAAACTTCCTTAATTTTTTTCATTTTAGTTATATATGCAGGTATTCTTTTGATTATATTTGTATATGTTGTCTTAGTTAATAATTCAAAGATTATTGAGTTATGGTCAGACAAGGGACATGAAATAATCTTTACTTTTATGAGATCATCTGTTAATTCTTTTGATGTTAAAACTCTATCTATTCTAGATTTTGTTTTGCATCTGTAAGAGTAATGAGTGTATGGGAGTGAATCTGAATCTGCAAAGCTATTTATATATTTTAATAAGAAAGATTGTATAAAATCTATTAGTAATTTAGCTGATGTTGAATTTTTTTCTTTTAACAGAAGTGTTAGTATCTGTGTCATTTAATATACAATTAAAATTACCTGCTATTAATAAATTACCTTTGGCTAGACCAACAATCTTATTTAAATGTTGTCTAACAGTGTTTGACCCAATACCTGGGATCCAACAGATGTTCATAAGAGTATATATTTTTCTGTTTAATTCTATTGTGACTGAGCAAAACATACCTTTGTTATCTTTATATACATCTAGTATTTTAGGCATGGGAAGTGTTTTACTCCATAGTATAGCTACTCCTCTTTTCTTTTCACTATGTTCTGAGCTTGTTAAAATTGAATAATAGCTGGTATTTAGCTTATCAATATCTGTAGATATTAGATGTGTTTCTTGTAAAAAAACAAAATGTGATTTATGTGTTTTGAGATATTTGAGTAAACTTCCTCTCTTGCAAGGATTATTCAGACCATTAATATTTACTGAAATACCCTTTAAAAGAAACATTCATGTTATGTGTTATAAATTATATACATGGTAAATCACTTGTATTCCACTATGGTAATCATTCATGCTACAAAACATTTTTATCAATTCATAAACAAACTGTAGATTCTTAAAATATGTTGCTATTGTGAACGTCATAAAAACTGTAATATTGCATTATAACAGAACATTAATCTAACAAGTCTACCCGTACCCATTCTGGAGTTGTAAACTCCTAATTTGAGTAGCATATACCAGTCAAATTATCCTCCTTTCAATAGCAACAGTATCTCAGCTACTGTCAAATAGTGTTGTCTGTAAAACAATTATATATTCTTCACTGTTTTTTTTCATTTCTCCCCTCCTTTCTTTTCCTTTAAACTATTCATTAACTTAAATTGTTATACTTTTACATTTAGTATAGTATATTCAATTAATATATCTGTGCTTGAAGTTTAATTGATGTTAAGCAATTACATCAGACAGAAAACCTGACTAAAACAATACACATAACTATTTAACTAGCATAGTATTTCAAATAGGGTTATCATATGCATATGCTAGTAATTCTTTTATAACATTTACTCATTTTATATATGTAAATGTTATATGTAGTACATTTCCAATAAATTAATGTTTCATGGTGTGTATTTATGTTATTTAAATCTAGTTATCTTGAACCCAAATAGAATATAAGTACTGTTTCTTTAAATTATAATCATTAGAGAGAAGAAGGTTAAAAAAGGATATTCTTTCTTTAATATTAGTATTGTCCTTATATAGTTATTTATGTTAATCTTATATAATATGCTTATGTAATATACAGTATGCTTTAGCATTGCTTATAAGGTCATCTAGTTTGTGTTCTGTAAATGAATGTAGTTTTTATAATAAATATAGTTACAAATGCAAGTAGGATACTACAAAATGGTAATAATTTTGTATAAATTTTGTAAAATGTATATTAATTGTGTTTTATATGTGTGGTGATATGTATGGGAGTGCTTAACTTTTTATTTGTGCTTACATACATTTTTGCGGTGAAAACCGCATTTCAACATTCTAAGATAATGGTGCGACTTTCCCATAAGTTTAAAGTTCACAAAAAGAGAGTCGCACAATCAAGGATGATGTCATCAGGGTGATTCTTCTTCTTTTAATGAATGGAGCCTCTCGAGCTGGTTTTCATGGAAAAAAAGGCATCGAGAGTAAAAGCGGGAACAGTTACTGCTTGACTTTTTCATTTATTAGTCTCGTGGGTCCTCATGAAACATCTGACAAAGCTGGTGAGTAAAAAAAAAAACTGTGCGCGAATCGCACAGGTACTAACTGCTATAAGTTAAAGTGTAGATACAGCATATTAATGTCCTTCACATTTATATATTCAATTGCTAAAGTAGCATTCTACAAACGAAACAATCCTATCAATCCAACAAAGTTACAAGCACTACACTCAACTCTGTTTGCCTCCTTCTCACACCCCAGCCCAGAGACTTCAACATTGTACATATCATATTAACAGCCACAATCAAGCCCCTCCATCTCTCTCAACATCACACAAACAGCCCTTCATTTCCTCTTGTCTTTCATCCAAACCAGGCAGTTATTTTCAATTACAATCTTATTAACTCCCAAATACATTCAAAGTATAGAGAGAGAAAGGGGGGACTATAATATAACCAGACAAACCATATGTACACACAGACAACTATAATATAACCAGACATACCATATGTACACACAGACATATTAAAGGGAGAAAATGTTACACATTCATGTAGTTGCAACCATAAGTTTACTTTAAAGTCTTTATGTTTAGATTCAAAGTCCCATATTAATAGTGGATTTCTTTATTTCTTTAACTTTTTTTTTCAACTAATTTCCAGTTGTCATTTTCAGCTAATCTTTTAAGACTTGCACTTGCCCATTCCATATCTTCTAGCTTTTCAATTATTTTGTTGGATTTAACAAAAGTAAGAGCTGTGTCCAGATCATCAAAGGTTTTGAAACCATCCTGTAGAAAGATTTTAAGTCTAGCTAGAAACAATAGATGGGTTTTTATTTGTGCCTTTTTAAGTTCTTTGATTAAGGGAAGGAAAAGTTTTCTTTTTGCTATTACTGTTGGTGAATAATCATTGTCAAAACGAATGGTATTGTCATTTAGTTTAATGGGAGTTTTTGCCCAGGCTGTTTTTAGCACTAGTTCTTTGTCATGTGACGATAAGAATTTCACAATTACAGATTTAGTAGAGTTATTTTTACTTGTTTTAGCTGAAGTAAAATATCTGTGTGCCCTCTCAATACCACAGGACAAAGCTTCTGGCAGGTCTAGTACTTCTTGGATCCAGGTTGTCAGGAACTTTGGCAGATTGTTTCCCTCTATATTTTCTGGTAAGCCAAATATTCTAATGTCATTCCTTCATGCCCAGTTTTCTAAACCATCTACTTTGGATTGCAAATATGTATTTTGCTTCATTAAGAAGTCTATATTATTTTCATTTTTATGTACGCTACTGTCAATTTCATTAAGTGCTAATTCCATACCTGAAATTTGTGATTTCTGAAGTTGCAGATCCCCGTGTATCTTTTCCATTTGTTCAGTGCAGTCTTTTTTAAAGATATCAATCTTTAAATCCATTTTATCTAGTTTGGTAGATAATTCTTGTACATTGGTGAGTAAAGAGTGCATGTCCTTTTTTAGAGAAGATTCTTGATACAGTATCTTTGAAGTAGCCATTCTGTTGTCAGTGAAGATAGATAAAGTATCCAAGGTATTACTGACAGGAAAAACTCAGAATTTCTTCAAAATTTGTATATGTTGTAGTAGATCTAGTTAAGAGGAATTTATTGCTGAGGATAGTAACTTTCTCTGAAAAGATTTACTGTTAAATTCCTCTCATACAAATTTTAAATTGACAAAGCTGAAGAGAACAACTGCTATTCTGAACACATCTTGGCCACACCCCCAAACTTTTAGTTATGTACTTACCATAACTTTAGATGTTTGGGATCCATCTCGACTACATTCTGTACTGGTGGGCTCGGCACGCTATGCTATAGAGCGAAGCCTCTTATTGGCTGAGCTATTCTCTATCCCAGGATGCACCACCACTAATCCCCCAGATCTTGTTTGTCCGCATTCATACACACACACATAACTGTTTATATAACATTGCCAGATGTTTCAAGATGAAACAATAGAATTCGGACCGTCCGATCTCTTCTGATCTCCAAGGCAGGGGGAAGGAGGGTGGGTATTAGGAATCTAGGCGAGATGGATCCCAAACATCTAAAGTTATGGTAAGTACATAACTGAAAGATGTTATGTGATCCTATCTTGCCTACATTCTGTACTGATGGTACAGCGTCCCTAGCACCTAATTCCTGGGTGGCTCACTGGAAAACACTCCTGAGCACTGTGGAACCAAATGAAGCTCGCCCCCGAGATGCCACATCCAATTTGTAGTGGGAAATGAAAGTGTGCGGGGAAGACCACGTAGCCGCAGCACAAATGTCACTAATGGCAAGCTTAGAATGGAATGCTACTGAAGTAGCCATAGCTCTTGTAGAGTGAGCTTTGATAGAGGTTGTAAGCTCTTTATTAGAAGAGGAATAAGCCTGACTAATACAGTCCCTGATCCATCTGGCAATAGTGACCTTTGTGATGGCTTTGCCCAATTTATTATCTGAAAAGGACACAAACAACTGATCTGATTTCCGTGTTTGTTGGGTCCTGTCTAAATAAAAACGCAATTGCCTATGAACATCCAATGTGTGGAAGATGTATTCTGCTTTGTTTGAGTACTTTGGAAAGAAAACTGGAAGTTCTAATGACTGTTGCAGGCAAAAACTGGAACAAACTTTAGGGACAAAAGATGGATCAGGCCTGAGGGATACTCTATCTTTGTGAAAAAACAGGTACGGTGGTTTGACAGACAGAGCTTGAAGTTCTGAAACTCTTCTGGCAGAAGTAATCGCGACCAGAAAGGCGGTTTTCCAAGAAAGAAATTTCAAATCACATGTTGCTGCCGGTTCGAAGGGGGAGGAGGTTAAGGCACGTAACACCACATCGAGATCCCACGGAGGAGCAGGATGAGAAATTGGAGGTCGTAAAAGCACAGCACCTTTCATGAAGGTTTTACACAATCTGTTGCTCATTAAAGGTGTGTTTGTAGATTCATGGAAATTGGAAATAGCTGCCAATTGGACCTTGATGGTAGAGACTGAAGAACCTTGATTAAAAAGGGAAGTCAGAAATTTCAGGATTTCCAATACCGGAACAGTGATGGGATCCAGACCCCGGAGTTGAGCCCAAATAGCAAATCTCTTCCATTTGCTAATATACAATTTCTTAGTGGCAGAGTTGTGGGCCGAGGATAAGATATGTATGACTTCTGGGTCTAAGGTATGATTCCTGACTATAGTCAGAAGAGGAGGAGCCAAGCTGTTAACTTCAAAGTGTGAAGGGACTGATGGAGTTGTCCCGACTGATGAATTAATAGGTCTGGGATCTGATCCAGGAACCATGGACTGTCCAGTGCATATTTCCGAAGATAGGGGAACCATACCTGACGAGGCCAGTAAGGGGCAACTAAAATCATTTTGCTCCCCAAGTGAGACGCCTTTGGATCACTCTGGGAAGGAGGGGAACTGGGGGGAAGGCGTATAGCAAGCCGGTGGGCCAAGGATGGGCTAATGCGTCCATAGGACTCTCCCCCGGAGCTGGAGTGAGAGAAGAACTTCTTGCACTTCGCGTTCAGCGGGGTTGTGAAGAGGTCGCAACAAGGAGTTCCCCATCTGCTGAAGATCTGAGTTGTCACTGCATCGTTCAGAGACCACTCGTGAGGAGAGAGAATAGTTCTGCTTAGCCTGTCGGCTATCACGTTGGACTTGCCAGGGATATGAGTCGCCACTAGAAAATGTCTGGTCGCCACTGCCCATTCACAAACTCTCATGGCCTCTCTGCAAAGGGGGTAGGATCTGGTCCCTCCCTGCTTGTTCAGGTACCAGACTACTGACATGTTGTCGGAGTGAACGGCAATTACGCCCTGAGGGAGGTAATCGTGAAGGGCTTGTAGAGACAGAAACACCGCCCTCATTTCTAAAATGTTGATATGAAGGAGGCTCTCTTCTGAATGCCATTTGCCTTGGACTGACCTGCCCAGGGAATGCCCCCCCCACCCCATCTTGGAGGCGTCCGTAGTCAAAGTGGCCACAGGAGGAGGTGGAACAAAGGGTCGTCCCTGATCCAGATTGGAGGGCACCAGCCACCAGCGAAGGTCCCATTTGCAGGTTTCCATGATCCGTATGAGGTGACTGAGAGGGAGATCCTGAAAGGACCACTGTGTCGAAAGGAGCCACTGGAGAATTCTCATATGCAATCTTGCTAAGGGGACTAGAAGAACAGTGGCCGACATAGAGCTCAATAGCTGCAGGACCATCCTGGCTGGAGCTTTGGATCTGAGAATCAAGGCTCGGACTTGAGCCTGTATAGTTTGTATCCTTTCTGTAGGAAGATAGACCCGCATAAGGTTTGAGTCTATCTCTACTCCGATGAACCTTATGCGCTGAGATGGCAGCAACACAGACTTTGGCCAATTGAAGGTTATTCCAAGGGAAGTGCCTAGTGATATTGTGGCTTGTAGGTTCTGCAATAGTAGATGCCTGGAGGTGGCAGTTAGGAGCCAGTCGTCCAGATACGGAAACACCTGGAATCCTAGACTCCTCAGGTGAGCAGTCACGACCGCCAAACATTTGGTGAACACCCTGGGGGCTGTGGTGAGACCAAAGGGCAGTGCGCAGAACTGAAAATGACTGTCGCCCAGGCTGAAGCGCAAATGTCTCCTGGACGCCTGATCTACCAGGATGTGGTAATAGGCGTCCTTGAGATCTATGGAGCACATCCAAACACCTTTCTCCAGCAGTGGGAGAATGGATTGTAAGGTGACCATTCGGAACTTGGACTTTTTGACTGATCGATTTAGGATGCTGAGATACAAAATGGGCCTCAAGTCCCCGGTCTTTTTTGGCACCAAAAAGAACCTTGAGTAAGTCCCTAATCCGATCTGGTCTGCGGGGACCAGTTGGATGACTCCTTTTTGAAGCAGCTTTGAGACTTCTAAGGCTGCGATTTCCCGTTGACTGGGTGGCGGGTCCGGGATTTTCTTGGACGGCGGTGGGGAGTGAGAAAAGGGGATGGCGTAACCTCCGGCGATGATTCGAAGCACCCATCGGTCCTGAGTGATACCCTCCCAGGCTTTTAGGTGCCTCGAAAAACGACCCCCGACTGGCTCCGGAGCTGCACAGTCGGGCAATCCTTCAGGGATTGTGGAAGGCTGAAGAGCCACGAAAGGACTCGCGGTCTCCAGTGTTGCGGGGGCCTCTGCCGCCTCTGGGATGGCGTCTTCCAGAAAAATTTCCCCCTCCTCTGCCTCTAGAAGGGGGATCGTCCTGCTGTGAGGGATAAGACTTCTGGGATTTACAGAACCACATTTTCCCTCCTCTTTTAGCCTTGGGATAAGGCCGAAAGGAAGTGGAAAATCGTGCCCCTACGGCAGTCAGAGTCTTACCTTCTTGCTCGCAGCGGGTCAATGTGTCCTTTACCTTGGGTCCAAACAAAGAGGACCCATCAAAGGGAGCATCGGCAAAGGAAGACTTAAAGGCTTCCGCAAAATGACACAGGCGGAGCCAGGCTTGCCTCCGTAGAGCAACACCCGTACCCGCCGCTCTACTCGCCCCTTCGGCTGCATATGAAATGAGCCTCATGGACGAGTTTGATATTGATGACAGCGTAGCCAACTGAGAGCCAACCGTCTGGGCCAGCTGCTCAGGTAGGTTACCCAAGAGGGAATCTGAAAGCTCCTTGATCAGATCCCTCTGAAATCTAGTGAAGTACATTAAATAGTTCAGGGACCTTAAGGTAAAGGCCGCTGAACTGAGGGTGCACTTCCCGTACTGATCCATGCTCCTAGACTCCTTATTAGGAGGATGGACGGACGTCGAAGCCTCTGCTACATCCTGTTGGGTAGCAGATGCCACCACCAAGGCATCTACAGCCACACGTTTGGTCAAAAACTCCTTCTCTGGGGGTGCTGATAAGAACTTGTTTGGGCGAGCACTGGAATGGATTTCATCAAAATTAGATATATTTTCATGTGATATTACCACTAACACATACAAGTACTTTCTAAATGTAAAGGCTCATTCAGAGTGAGTTACTGTCAACAGAGATGAACTTCAGAAGTATGTTGAACCACTCAAAGGAGAGTTTGTTAAACAAAGTCAAGACTTCCTAATTCACAGGCCCATATTTTTTACCTCATCAAGCCCGACTTAGTTGATCTTACTATCACCCCATTTGACCTATGTCTTTTCGAGTGGATGGATGTTGACAGTTTTGAAATGCAACACATCACATTCAAGTTATCACAGTTATGGACAATGCAATTTGTAGAACTGCGGAAAACTATTGAAGAAAACTGCTTGGAAAAGTCGGCTGCCATCCTCAACTGCTAGACATCCCTGCCTGAAGCATTCACCTGCTTGAAGAAAATTGCATTTGCTCTGCTTTCAGCTTGTGGGTCGACTTGCACATGTAAACACATTTTCTCAAACATGAAAGCTGTTTTGAGTCTACAGAGAAGTTACCTAACCCCTGTGTATTCAGAAGCCTGTGTGAAGCTGAAAGTGATCAAATACACACATGATATTGAACAATTAACCAAGGAGAAGCAAGGGTCCCATTAATTGATTAATGGCTCAGATCAATAATAATTAATGATTACTCATATCAAAAGTGATAACATGTTTTATGTTTGATTTATTTTATTTAATAGTTTTGTTCTTACAACTATTAGACTTTCTGTCCTAAAATATACATTTGATCATTTAAAAATTTCAAAATGTGTTCAGAACTTAAATTTTTGCAAAACATACTTTTTGTACTTATGTATATTAAAATATTGAATACTCAACAAGAGAAGAATAGTTATTTAATCATGTACTGGAAATGTGTTAATACAAGACCAAGCTAATGTGCTTTTTTTTCTGGTTGCTTGGCAATCCTGGAACTTCTGACTGACTTTGCAACACTACTTCAGCACAACAATACTAAAAAGTTGATGACCCCTGCCCTTTGCCTTACAAAACTGTTTAAAAAAAATCACATTTTGCAAAAAGTGGGAGTGATAGCAAGAAAAGAAGCGGACACAAAACCGTGCAATTTTCTTTGTCCACTAAACACACTTAGATATTTTAAAATTCTTGCTAGACTTTTCGTATTAACTGCAGCACTGTACTCACATTTATCTGAGTGATGCTTCTTGACTAAACAAAATAAGCATGCACAGTGCAAAAGCTTAGGTGGGAGATGGATGCCTACAAGATCACTTGTCTGTCCTTTTAACAAAAGATGTCTCTAGTAAACTTCAAAATTAAGTAAGTCAGATTTCTTTAAGTATAACAAACTGAATTTCAAATATAATATCATTAGTGCAGGGGTTGTCTCTTAATACTTTTGAGATCATAAGTATAGACAACTAATGAAGAACTTGTAAATTATAGCAGAGTACTCGTTGACTTTGGGTAGTAGTACCAAAAAAGCAAAAAAAAAAAAATAGCATGGAAGGTGCACTTTGTTTTGCAGCCACCCCCAAACTAGTCACATGTGAATGGAAGCCGTAGTGTACCTAAGGGTGTTCCAGTTGCCAAAGACAGAAAATTCTTAGAGACTATTTCTGGATTTTTCTTTCCAAACCTGTTTGTGATAGTGCCCATATTCAAATGTCACTTCATTATCTGTTACCTCTCTTCCTCTTTCATGTTTCCTGGCAACACTAGACTAAAAAGCTAAAAGCTGCTTATCATCACATCCCTACTCATCAAGAGTTAGATTTGTTTTAAAGTTTTGTGTATTTGGATCACATTATCAGTTCTCTGCCTTACCCTTTGGACTATCCACTACATCAAGAGTGTTCATACTATATAGCTCCAGTTATAGCTCATTTTCAGGCTACGGGTTATCCACATTATTCCATAATTAGATGATGTGCTTATCTTTGCAGAGTCTTTTTAAAAGTGACAGGAATCTCTCTCTTGGTGAGAGTTCTCGTACACAAGCTAGGATTCCAAGAGATCATTCAAAAGTCTTTCTTGAGTCTGTCATATAGGATTGTGTTCCTGTGATGGCAACTACACACCTCAGTTCAAATAGCTTTCCTTCCAGTGGAAAAGTAGATTTTTATCTAGATCTGTTTCTAAGGTTTTCCATTCAGACTTCAGTCACGATAAGGGAATACCTCAGGATTTTGGGTCTCATGGCAATTATGATTCTCATGATACCCCTGGCAAGATTTCACATGAGAAAGATACAGTGTCATCTGAAATCTGGTAACCAAAACAGACACCAACACTACCACAAGAAAGCGAGATGGAGGCAACGCCAATGAGGAGATGAAAACAGCAATTGCAAGCAGTAAACTCACTTTATATACGAGTACTATAAATAAACGTTGCAGTACAGCACCACGTAAAGATAACTCCTTATCTCATCTGAAATCTCTTTGGTGCCAGCATTAACATCCTTTATCTTTTCAAATCCCAGTACTGGGGTCTATCAGAAAATAAGTGCTTTGGTGGAGACTACAGATATCCCTAAATCAAGTTTGCCCCTTTTCTCTCACTGCTCTAAAGCAGTCAGTCACCACAGACATTTCAGACTTTGCTTAGGGAAAAATTTCAGGACATATAAAAGTGCAGGAGGTATGGAACAACAAGGACAGATGCAAGCAGATAAATTTCAAAGAGATACTTACCTGATAAAGGCACTGAACTCTCTGAACCATCTTTTGTCCACAGGAAATCTTCAAGTGGTTTCAGACAATATCACAGTCATGTGGCATAGCAACAAGAAAGGAAGAACTAGGTCACACCCCTTTGCAAACTAGCCATGTTAACTTTGGATATAGCTTTGCAGTGCAATCTCAGTCTACTGGGATACTACATTCCAACAGAGCAAAACTGTGTGGCAGACAAACTCAGCAAGACCAGGGCAGACCCTCATGAATGGAAACTAGAGCAGGGGATCTCCCAAGATTTGATCCATCTGCAGGGAGTTCCTGAAGTAGAACTCTTTGTCTCTGCTCTAAACAATAAACTGTCAAGATTCTCTTCTAGGACTCCATGCAAGAAGGCCTGGAAGACAGATGCAGGGTACCTTTGAAAATTCAGAAGTAATACCACAAGATCATTGTGGTAACTCCCTTCTGGCCCAGATAACCATGGTTCTCCCTTCTTTTGGAAATGCCCAGGGCAATTATCACAAGTTGCCTCACACACTGGATCTACTCACACAAGAACATGTGTGTTTGAAATACCCTGACATCAATTATCTTCAACTGACTGCCTGGATGATAGGATCTTACGTTGTTTTAGGCACCTGTTTTCTGAGGAAATGCAGCAAGTACTAATGGAGGTAAGAAAAATGCTACTAGAAAATCATATATTAGAAAATGGAAAAGGTTTTCTAGTTGGTACCAACAGCACAGCCAGTATCCATTCAGGGCTAATTATTCTGTGGTACTGCAATATTTGTGTGAGTTACCATCCTATGTCCTTTCTTAATCCACTATCAATGTTTATTTATCAGTCATTTCAGCATGTCTGCCCTTCTTTCAAGGCAGTCTCATGTCAAAACACTCTTTAATGGGGTTTTGCATAAGATGTCCCCAAGAAAACTGATGTCTCTTCCTTGGGATCTTATTTTTGTGTTAGAGAAGCTAACCTTTGCTCCATTTAAGCCAACTAATGTGGCTGACTTGACGTCCTTCACACAGAAAATACTTTTACTGATTGCTCAGACCTCCGCAAGAGGGATATCCGAGTTGCAAGCTCAGCTCTTATGATGAGTCAGCCCTATCTCATTTTCTATAGGGACAAGATTTCTTTGAGAACTAATCCTTTTATGCCTAAGCTAAACTATCCATCGCCCCTTTTTCTCTCCTGAGCTTAAAAATGAGGGAGAGAAGATACGCCATACTTTAGATGTCCACAGTTAACCCAGGTGCTATCCTGACAGACCTAAATCTTTAAGATCTTTCGATTAATTGTTAATTTCTTGTGAAGGTAAGAAGAAGGAACAATCTACTATTTCTAAATGTATGTCTAAAGTTATGTATGTCTAAAGTTATTATGACCTTTTGTTATACTCATCATAACAAAACTATTCCAGGCAGGGTCAAGGCCTCCTCTACCAGGGCCTTGGCTTTATCTATGGCTTTCTGGAAAGGTTTGGATTTTCAAAGTGTTCTAGAAGCTGCCACTTGGTCCTCTGCACATACTTTCATGAATTACTCTTTGCTTGATTCCTTCTCTAGTTCCAGATCAAACATCTTCCACCTCCATAATGTAGTTTAAGGTAATCTACCTATATAGCTATGGCTACTGCAGCGGTGATCAATATGATGAACACAGTACAGAGTTGTACGTAAAATCTACCAGAACATTAGATGTTCAAATGATCATTCCCTTCTTCTATTACCCTTGCTTTTTATGTGTTTTTTATACCACTGTGTGGTCATTTATTTTTGTTGTTCCTAGCACTGGGCTCAGCCTCCTCGTTCCTGCTGGCAAGAAAGCTGTGAAGAGCTTCATCTTCAAACTTGTCTTTTAGTCAGCTCAGCTCAAGCTGCCTGACAGTTTTGACTCCTGGAAGGTGCACTGAAGCTTTGGAAGCTGTCCAGCTGTTATGTCCTTGTCAGGATATAACCAATGTAGCTAAGGATACTGCTGCAGTGATCATTTGAACATCTACTGTTATGTTAAGTTTTACTTACACAACTGTAACTGTAACTGTAACTGTGAAATTGTTTATTAGTCCACCTTCATTCCATTAAGTAGCTATATTAAAATGAATAGGGGAAACTGTAAATCAGAATATATATTTCTTTGTTTCAACAAACATTAACGATCCACTTTAATACAGTAAAAAAGAACACGCTCTAAGGACCTAAACCTTGTCACCACAATAAACAGGACATGCTGGAGACATAGATTCCTATCCCAGAGACTTCCCATACTCTGGAACAGGCTACCCATCTATGTCAAGCAAAGTTCTTCATTAGCACTCTTCAAGAAAAATCTTGATGAGTGGATGGGAAATAGGAAATACACCCCGGGGATAACTTCTGTGTCTCTGCTCGACAGTGGCACAGGAAAATAACTTTCTTGTGTGGCGTAAGCCAGGGAACCTTGTTGGCTAGACTTACGTAGGCCCTTGGGCCGATTGCCTAGTACCTACCTATGTACTTTTATAACTTCAAATGCTCTTTAAAAGTAATTTAAGAAGAAATTATCAGTCCACCTTCATTCCATTTAAGAATAAATTGTTTATCAGTCCACCTTCATTCCATTAAGTAGCTATATTAAAATGAATAGGGGAAACTGTAAATCAGAATATATATTTCTTTGTTTCAACAAACATTAATGATCCACTTTAATACAGTAAAAAAGAAACAATAACCCTTTTACTTAGTAGTTAGCAAATTCATAAAAGAAGGATTAAATCAGTTTTCAGACCGCATACTTCAAAAACTTTACCTAGTTTGACTTGTGAGTCTAAATCCAACAAAAGACTCTTTATTTAGCCCAGTTGCTTCAATATTTATGACATCATCAATCTCTGGCTGAGTGGCAATGAACTCGATTGGAAATTTCCAGACACCTCCAGTAGCACACTGGATAACTAGTATTGCTGTACACCTATGAAGAAGGAAAGACTTTTTTTCAGAAGAGTGAAAACAGGCATAGGAATGTATTATTCTAAGACGGTACTTTATGCTAGCATTTAATTTCAGTAATACCTATAAACTACATTGTTATAAATAAAACAGTTAACATTTCCCAAAATAAAATGTTTAGATACTGTATAATCAACATAAAAGGCTATATTGTTTAAACGTCTGTTCTGTAACAGTTTCTTTGAGTCTTCTATGAACTTTTTTGTTGCTCACTAACCATTATTTTCTAGATGGCATTCACAATGTCTTGTATATACAGTTGTCACTATTTCTGGTTGCTAATAACATTGCTAAAGGGCCTTACACTAATTGGTAGACAGGAATTGATAGAATAGTTCACTATAAGCAGGTGGCCCTTAAAATCTGCAGTGCTAAAGATAGCCATAATATAGTTTTCATGTATCCTCCATCTTATCTATCCATCTATCCATTCATTCACTTGTTTATAAGGTAAAAACCTTAGGCACAAGAACCACTTGGTAGCACTAAGCTGTTTAAGTGCCTTGTTAAAATTTGCACAAAATTCAGTCACAGACTCAGGGAATCAATCACAGACCAGAAGGAAAAAATAAGTTATCAGATTACAGCCTTAAGCCTCTGTGCTATAACTTATCATACACTTAACATACAAAAATTATTGTTCTTCAAAATGTCTATTACAGAATAACTGTTCTGTCATTATATTAAGGTTATTCATTTTCATACATTTTCTTGTGTTCCTTTGTCTAGTACTCTTTCAGTAATACATTATACTTAGCTCTCTCTCTCTCTTTATATATATGTATATATATATATATATATATATATATATATAATATATATATATATATATATATATATATATGTGTGTGTGTGTGTGTATGTATGCATGGGTGTATATACTAACAAAGAACTCACTTGTGCTACAGATTTTCTTCCTGAGTGTCTCAATATGTGTGCGCTGAGAGTTCTCTCAGTTCTTGGTTTTCTTCCTCCATTATTCCAACTTGCTGTTGACATTCAGATATCAGTTCTGGTCACGTCTCAACTTTTCAAACTTGGTAAAAATACAGCAAAGCAAGGCTACTAGTCTCCTGAAATTGACCACCATACTATGTCAGCTGTAGTTTAGCATACATATTTAATGACTGAGTAAATTGGATTGGATTATTTCTAATTATTTTATGTGAGTAAATAGAAAATAACTTTTACCACGCAAACATCAGACCAAGAACAGGCTTGACACTATACAATGGGTGATGTTCATCATTGCATTGCTGCTACAGTGGCTTCTAGCTATATGGGACATATCCTGCCATGAATAAGTTGTCTGGCCAGTATACAAAAACTTATCTGGTTGCCTTCCATGTGCCAGTACTACTGCTTTAGGAAAGGAGTACTAGCATAAAAGGGATGTATGGGCATGAAATTTCAAAATTTTATTGCACTTGAAGTGTTCAGTCAGACACTTGTCTACAGTCTGGCTTCATTTCAGTAGTCATCTAGTACATCAGCTTCTGGCAGATAATTACCCCTCTTTTCTTATGTTTGGCAGAAAATGTAAAGATCCATGTAGTATGCAAATCCCTTTCAAGAATTCTCGCACAGCTTGCCTTTTTTGTTTAGGGGAAACACATCCACTCTTGTGAAATTTTTCATTCTTTTAGATACAAGACAATTTGTAGTTAGCTGAATAGCTTGAATATTTTTCTTGATAACCAGCCTTAAAGGTTTTTGTTCATTCCTCTATGAAAACCATTTCTCCATCACCAGATGTCCCCTTCTAATAAAAAAAGAAGAAAAAGTACATCAAAGATGATTCCAGAAGGTAACCTTCCTCCAGCTTCTCTTTGCTGACTGCAAATCTAAGATTCCATTGTGGCTATTTCCAAGCCCTCAGACTTTCAGTTTGAGGCTGCCGAACCCTCTAGTTCTGTTTTCCAGGATACTGCTAAGAGTCAGGAACAGGGCACATCTTACTTGACCAGATGTTAGGCTGTTGCCAAGAAGAGGAACACAACATTCTGATACTGGAAGGTCCAGACAAGATACCTAAAACTTTTAGTCTGGGAGAAAGTAGGTAGTTCCCTTATGGAGGCTGAAATATGTCCAATTCAATAACTTGGAATCCTCAATAAAATATTCACAGAAAACCAAACACCCCTTTCTCACCTTCCACTCTGGATACTATTAAGGGTTCTAGGAAGGATTAGTATATTTTACTAAGGGTTGTTTTAAGGCATTTTAATGTCTGCAATCTTCTCAATTGCCTGCGTACTCAAGAAAGGGAAAAAATCCTCCTCTTCATCCCAGGATGTTCCTCCTACAGACTCTAAAAAAGAGGGTCTTGATCATGTAACTCCAGTCTCCTTATCTGTTCAGAGATTGAGGAGAACATTTCCTCTGACTCCTCGTTTGAGGAGATTTCTTTTTCAGATACTTTTTTTTAGAATGCTGATGTTTTTTTTTTCAGTGAGAGGAAAAAGAAATTTCCAAGACACAGAAATACTATACCCTCTTTCATGTTGATTCCCATTTCTATTCCACCAGTTATAAACACCCCAAAGACTGCATTTAACACTGCCTTTTCCTCATCTGATGTAAAACCTACTGCTCCTAAAAAGCCTGCTAGGCTACATAAAGTACAAGAATCTCATAATATCTGTTTAGAAACTCTTTGGCAGACCCTGCTGTTATTTTCAAGTTGGATCATCAAAACATTTAATTTTTTCCAACCCATTACTGAATGACAAAGACAGAAGAGCTTTTGACATATATGTCAAGAAGGTCTATATGTCTTCTATGTTGACATTTAGAGCAACAGACCACCAAGATTATATGGCCAAATCCATCCTTGCCATTTTCTCTGACATGAATAAGGTTGTTTCTAATTTACTCCTTTTGGAAGCTAACTGTTCCATGGTCAATATGATTTCTTTAGATTCCTATGTTACTAAATACACCCTCAGGAGTTTCTATGATGCTGCTGCCTATGCACTTTCCAGAGCTGCAGCTACAGGCTCTGTTATGTGAAGATGTACCTGACTCAAATTGTAAAGTCTCTCTGAAGATGTGAAAGCCAGGATTCTACATTCTCTCTAAGACAAAGAACTTTTGTTTGACAACTCCTCTGATGAGGTATTAAAAGGCAAAGGAAAGCTTATTCAGGGAGTTAAGCAGATTTTTCATTTCCCTGGTTCCTCTTTTCTTTTGAAAGTCCTTTAAACCCAGACATCAGAAGTCAGGGGAAACATCAATATAAGAAAAAATGGCAAGGGGATACCAAGAAAAAATGAAATGAACCCAAAAGGCCTTTCCAGACAAAGAAATCTATATGACTATGTGAACTTTTCTCCTATCCTTCCTCTTACACACCTCAGAAATCCTTGCACATTAGAGAAAAATCTATCCCTTTCCCTTCCTTTCCTTTTTGGAGAAATATTACTTATGCTTCTTGGGTGCAAAAGGTAAACCAACATGGTTATAAATAACAATGGACATTCTACCTTACAAAATTAAGAATTCCTCCTTATCCAAAAATTTAGCCTATTTGCTTCATCACATTTTCTCTCAAATGCTGGCACACGAGTAATATAACCAGTCCCTCATTCACAGCATGGAAGATGAATTTATTTCAGAATAGTTCTAGTAAAAAGAAAAAGGCCACCTGAAGACCAGCACTAAATCTTTCCTTTCCAAATCTATTTCTAAAAGTAATAAAATTCAAGATGCTTACCATACACCTCTGTTTCCATCTATTTCATCCACAATTTTTTCTTGTGCCCCTAGATTTCAAAGATGTGTATCGTCACATTCCACTTCACAAAGACTTCAGTCTGCATTTAAGATTTTGTGTGTCTGGATCACATTTTCAGTTTACTTCTTTAACCTTTGGTCTTTTATCAGCTCTAATGTCATTCACAAAGTCTGCAGACTTCAAGAGATCCACAGACTTCAAGAGATCCACATCTACCTCTGTTTTGGATTGCTGCCTCGTTTTAGCAGAATCCTATCAAAATTCCCAAGCATCCCTTCTCATCATAATAAATATTTTTCAATGATTAGGATTCACTCTCAACCTGGAAAAGTCTTCCTTAACACCTTCTCACAGACTGGCTTTCCTGGGATGTCTGCTACACACACCCTTTATGACTGCATACATTCCACCAGAAAAGGGGCACAATTACCAACTTCAGTTCCTGTATTTAGCTTACCAGACCATGACAACAGCAAGGGATTGCCTAAGGATCCTGGGCTACATGGCATCATCAGTCCTTATGGTTCCCCTAGCCAGGCTATATATGAAGAAAATTCAGTGGTTTCTCATATCCCTTTGGATCCACTACCAACATTCTCCCTCCTTTATTATAAAAGTGATGTGTTTTGTCAAACTAGAACTCTTGCAGTGGTCAAAATAGGCACAGGTCAGTCAAGATTTTATCCTTTCTTTCCCCACCCAAAACCAATCTGTGACAAGAGGTACTTCAAATTTTTCCTGTGTACAAGGTGATCATGGTCCAGGTAATTTGGAACCCATATTTCAAAAAGAAACATGTAAACCTGAAGGATATGATTGCCGTGATAAATGCATTAAGAATCTTATCGCAACTGTGGGACACCAGGAATAGTACTGGCAATTAAAGACACCACCACTGTGTTGAGGTACTTAAACAAATGAGGAAACCAGGTCTTACCCCCTTATGCAGACCAGCCATGATTGCTTGGAGAGCAGCAGCTCAGCACAATCCCTTTCTTCATGCAACATATATTCTGACACAGCAGAACACTCTACCAGATCAAGGATAGACCTTCACTTACAGGAGACTGTCCACCTGTGGAGAACTCATCAAGTAGATCTGTTTGTCTCTATTTCCAACAGAATATTAAATCAATTCTGTGCCAGGACACCTTGCAGAAAAGCTTGAAAACAGTTTCTCATGGATGAGAATATACCTTTATGTTTCCACTGATAACCAGACATTTCTAAAGAAAGATCTGGTAACTTCCTTTTGCCCAGACAGCATCGGTTCTCTTTTTTCATGAAACTGACTAAAGACAATTATCACAACTTCCTCACAGAGTAGACCTACTCATACAGTACAGGGAATCACTGATCTACTCAACCTAAAGAAACTACATTTGACTATCCAGATGACAGGTTCTGGGTCCCACTTATGCACCTTTTTTCTGAGGATGTGCAACAGGTATTATAGGAGGCTGAAAAACAGCTGCTAGAAAATCATATTCAGCAAAGTGAATGAGATTTTACAGTTGATGCCACAGGAGAGACTAGGACTTATTTTGAGCAGAGACCCTTCTGGTTCTCTAGAACTTGTATGAATTGCTCAGATAAGGTTTATTTTACACTTCCATCTAGGTGGATCTATTAGCCATTTTGGTTTGTCTACCACTGGATCGCCCCTTCCTCCTTGCATCAAGTAGAGCAATTTCTGATATGGGTGTTAGGTATTCATAGGCTCATAATTAATAGGTATGTACAAGGCTAATAAACACAAGGGCCTTTTTAAGCCTAGCCGTGCAGCCCAAATCTCTGACAAGTTCTGGTACCCTTGATAACTTTAAGCAGGGGCTTGGGAGATACAACATTTACAAGCATGAGCCTGGGAGATGAACCATTTACAGGCTACCTGTGTCCATTAAAGACATAGGTGCCAAATAAGTGATGAATTTCCTTTTCCCCATCCAGCTGTCCAAGTTATACTTGAATTGAGTTTGGGAGGAACTCTGCTTCACATGGATGGGAAGCCAGTTCCAGAGAAAAGGTAGACTCTTTGAAACATATCTGTCTCTCCAGCAGATCCTATTTACATCACAGGCAAGGTTTAAGTCTTTCGAACAGTTAATTCTGGTGTTGTTTGTTTTGTGAATATGCAAGAGGGTCATCAGGGTGCAGACTGACAATGTCTTGCATGCCAGGCATAGATTTCCCCTCAACAATCCGTAGGAGACAGAATGCAAGTATATGGTTTTGAGGCAGACTGCATATGACATGTTACTTACACCCTGTATTCTTTCAGTGAAAAACTTCTGTGGTTGTTCCAGTTGTTGGATGTGCCATGTTAGGTGCATAGCAAATGAGGTATTGTACTCAATGATAGGTATAAAGAATGCTGAATACAGTGTTACAATGACTTCCTTGGACCTAGATGTCATACTTTTGTTTATAAGTTGCACAACCATATAATGATTTCCTCACTACTGTAGACAAGTGATGGTCAAAGGGCAGATTACTGTCGACATGTGTCCCCAAGTCCCTGACTACTGTGTCAGCTCTTAATAGTTACCATTGGATAACTTCACAAAGGATACTATTATGCACTTGTTGGCATTTATTTTTAATCCATACCTCTGACACAAGTTATTTATTTGTGTCACCCCTTCCTGGAGAACATTATTGTTGGTGGAGTATTTTATGACTGCTCCTTAACTGCAAACATCTGCAAATGTAGTCAGCTACAGGCCCTTGACATTGGCTTTGACTTCAGTGAACTAAATGCCAAAAAGGAGCAGTTCCAGGTCTGATCCCTGAGTGACTCATTTTATGACTAGCCTCTTTGTATAGGTGGACTCCTCATTTCTATCCTCCTGGATCCTGTCTGTGAGTCAGTTAACTATCCACCAGGTGACATAAGGGTTTATACAAAACCTCTTGAGTTTGTCAACAATGCCTGAGTGAGGTATTGTGTCAAATGTTTTGGCCAGGTCAAGGTAGGCAGCATGAACCATTTTGCCCTCATTCATTACTTTGGTGACTTTCTCAAAGAAGTCCATAAGGTTGAGTTGGCAAGACCGGCCCTTGAAGAAACCACTTCCATGAGAATTCTGTCCATGGCTTTGTTATGATACTAGTGAGACTTATGGGTCTGTAGTTTTCTGGATCTGTAGAGGGCCTACCTTTGGGCAGAGGGATCATCGTTGCTGTTCTCCATTTGTGAGGCATGAAGCCTGTTTTGAGGCTACAGTTAAATAGTAATTCCAAAGGGCTTAATACATCATGTTTCATGTTATCTAGAAGTTATCCTGTGATACTGTCTGGGCCCATTGCTGCAGTGCTCTTGGCCTTAGTAAGAGCAATGAGGATCTGTTTCCTAGTGATATTAAGGGAAGTTATATTTGATGGTATTTCCTGAGGGGATGTTGAAGCAGAAAGAGGGGTAAGGTTAGAGCTGAATTTCTCTGATAGTAGGTTTGCTGCATCTTCTGGCTCAGTATAGGTGGCTCCATTATCAATGATGTCTGCATATATGAGTGTATTGCCTTTGAGGTTGCAGACATAGCTAAAGAATGCTTTGTGGTTGTCCTTGACCTGGGATGCCAAATTTACCTCAGATGTGGCTTTGGTAGACTTTATTTGTCCTGTTTAGTTTGACAAGAGTGCTTTTATCCAGCTGGGAGCTACGCCTCCTAATTTTTGCCATAATTTTCTTCCTTCTGTTATACATCCTACTAATGTTGTGATTGTACCAGGATGACTTTTTTTGAGTTAGTTCTGCACTTCTTCCTGGTAGGCACAGCTGCCTCTTTGTAGTTATTTACATTCTTGTATAGGGTTTTTTGTGAACAGATCTGCATATGCAGCAATGTTCTCAGGATTTATGAGAACTTGAAATGTTGCCAGGTTATCACTTAATAGTAGGAAGTATTCCACAGTGGTGCAGCAGTAGCGTTATTACCTCACAGCAAGAGGTTCTCCCGTTCGATTCTCGGCTGGAGTGTGGGGAGTGCCTTCTGTGTGGAGTCTGCATGTCCACCCCACGGTTGGGTGGGCATTCGAAAGACATGCGTAAATGGGCCTGCCTTCGTTGAAGGTTGAACGTCGAGCTGGCACCTCAGCGTTCGTCAAAATCTACTGCCAATCATTAGCGGACCGGAGTTCTGCTGTGGTGACCCCTAAGTGGGAAAAGCCAAAACACAACAACAACACACTTAATAGTAGGAAGTAAGCCTTAGAGTAGTACCTGAACATTCCAGGCTTAGCTGGGGTTCTGGGCTTTATTTTTACTTCAAAGGAGATCATTTTGTTGTCTAACCTTACCAGAAAAGACATTGCACTAGGGGATATGCAACACTCTCCCATATTAGTAAGGACCAGCTCTACTATGTTTGCATCCCTGGTGGGTGTACTGGCAATGTGGTCCAGGGAATCCATGTTTACAAAAGCCAGGAATCTCTGTTTCTGCAAGTTTGGTGTTTTATATGATTCCCAGTTAATAGTGCGGTAACTAAAGTCTCCCATGAATATGTTATTGGGTTGGATAGTGAGCGTTTCCAGTATGCATAAATGAGAAGTTATGTACCTACCATAATGTTCCATGTTAGTTGTCTTCTCTCGCCTTCTTTCTTGCTGGATGGGTTCGGAGCCGATCCTTGGCTCCGACTCGGCCAGTTACTAAAGCTCACGAGCTTATTTTACCGGCTCAAGGCAAGCCTATATCCCATGATGCTAGGCGATAACTCCCCAGATCTCATTTGGAAGCTGAAAAACCTAGCATAGGCCAATAAAACAAAATCCTCTAACTGGAAGGAGGAGGAAGAGGGATAGAAACCCCCAAAGATAATTATCTGCACTATATATATCCTAGGACACCTAGATGGTGAACAAGGGAATAAAATGACCCTTCAAGGAAGGGAAGATCTTCTCAGTCTGTCCAGGCTAGGGGGATGGTGGGTGGGACGCAAGAAAGAAGGCGAGAGAAGACAACTAACATGGAACGTTATGGTAGGTACATAACTTCTCAATGTTAAGTTGTCAATCTCGACTTCATTCTTGCTGGATGGGACCGCGTCCCTAGCACCTTTATCCTGGGTGGCTCATTGGAACAGACTCTTAAGAATGGTGGAACCAAAAGTTGCTCTGTCCCTGGAGGCCATGTCCAATTTGTAATGCGAAACAAAGGTATGAGGAGAGGCCCATGTGGCTGCCGCACAGATAGTGTCTATTGGTAGTCTAGCTTGAAAAGCTGTAGATGTAGCTAGTGCTCTAGTTGAATGGGCTTTTGGCTTAAAAGTTAATTCCCTGCCTCTGAGTTGATAAATAGATGTAATCACAGAAGACAGCCACCTAGATAGGGTTACCTTGGAAACAGGAAGGCCTTTCTTATTTTCTGCGTATGATAAAAACAGTTGATCAGACTTCCTCATTTGTTTGGTTCTATCCAAATAGTATCGGAGCTGGCAGTGAACATCTAGATAATGTAGCTTTTGCTCCGCTCTATTAGTATATTTTGGGAAAAAAACTGGGAGATCAATTGATTGATTTAAATTTGTTTGCGAAGCCACCTTGGGTAAGAAGGATGGATTAGTCCTTAGAGAAACTCTGTCTTTATGGAAGATTAAATAGGGAGGACGAATGCAGAGGGCATGAAGCTCAGATACTCTCCTAGCAGAAGTAATGGCGACTAGGAAGAGTGTTTTCCAGGAAAGAAATTTCAATGAATAGGAGACCGCAGGTTCAAAGGGGGGGAGAATCAAGGATGTTAAGACTAAATTAAGATCCCACTGAGGTGGAGGGTCTTTGATCGGAGGCTTAAGTAAATATACACCTTTAAGGAAAGCTTTGCAAAGCTTATTGGACATGATGTTGTGGTCCGATAAGCCTGTATGAAAATTCGATATGGCTGCCAACCGAACCTTTACTGTAGAGGCAGAAGACCCTGAATGAAAAATTTCGGCTAGGAAGTCTAAGACCGAATGAATTGGAGCAGTCAAGGGATCTATATTCCTTGCCTTTGCCCAGAAGGAGAAACGTTTCCATTTACTAGTGTAAATCCTTCTGGTGGAAGATTTATGGGAAGCTACTATGATATCCCGGACGGGATTAGAAATCATAAGAGGCCTGGCTAAGGACGGAAGTGGAGCAACCAAGCAGTGAGGTTGAGAGAATGTAGGGATTGGTGCAGCTGCCCCGACTGATGGGTCAACAGATCTGGAGCTGGGTCCAGATGTCAAGGCTGTACCAAAAGATAATGAAGTAGGAACGGAAACCATATCTGTCGAGGCCAATAAGGGGCAATGAGAATCAACTTGGCTCTCAAGGTGGTTGCTTTCTGAATTACTTGTGGGATTAGAGGAAAGGGTGGAAAGGCATAGAGAAGTCCCCAAGGCCAATCTTGGACTAGAGCGTCTCTGAGGGGATGGCCTGGATGGGGGAAGAGGGTGAAGAAGTCGGGGCATTTGCTGTTTTGGGGTGTAGGAAAAAGATCGCAGCAAGGAAGGCCCCACTTCTGAAAAATCTCTTCCGCTACCGATTGTTTGAGAGACCACTCGTGTGGCATGAGTATAGCTCTGCTCAACCTGTCCGCTATGATGTTGGACTTCCCGGGGATATGCGTTGCTATCAGAAACTGCTGAGAGGAGATCACCCATTGCCAAAGTCTGAGTGCCTCTCGACACAGGGGATAGGACTTGGTTCCGCCTTGCTTGTTGATATACCACACTACGGACATATTGTCCATTTGGACTGCAATAGTTCCTAGGGGAAGAGAGTCGTGGAGGGCTTGCAACGTTAAAAGCACTGCTCTCATCTTTAGGACATTTATGTGCAGGTGGCGTTCAAAAGGTTGCCAAGTGCCATGGACCACCCTGCCCTGAAAATGCCCCCCCCCCCCACCTGATCAGGGAGGTGTCCGATGTCACCGTGGCGACCGGCAGAGGAGGAACAAAGGGTCTGCCTTGATGGACTTGAGGGGACAATATCCACCAGGACAGATGACTTTTGCAAGTTGGAGTTATCATGATCTTGTGGTGCATGGGGAGTTGCTAAAAAGACCATTGGGTGAAAAGCATCCACTGTAGAAGACGCATGTAAAAATGTGCAAGGGGAAGAAGTGTTATGGCGGCCGCCATAAGACCCAATACATTCAGGACATACCTGGCCTGAATTTTGTCGCTCTGAAGAAGAACATGGACATGGTTTTGAATATCTAACACCCTTTGATCTGTTAACTTTGTTGAAAGTTGTACGGTGTTCAAGTTGGCGCCTATAAAGGTAATAGACTGACAAGGCGACAAGGCAGACTTTTCAAAATTTATAGATATTCCTAGCCCTCTGCAAATGTGAATGGTGTAAGCTCTGGCTTGGAGAAGTTGATGCCTGGTGGTGGCAGTAAGGAGCCAGTTGTCTAGATATGGAAACACCTGGAATCCTTGCCGTCTCAGGTGAGCCGTAACCGCTGCCATACATTTGGTGAACACTCTGGGGGCTGTAGTGAGACCAAAGGGCAGGGCTCTGAACTGGTAGTGACTGGTCCCCAGCCGAAAGCGGAGAAACCTTCTGGAGCGCCTGTGAATTTTGATGTGATAGTACGCATCCTGAAGGTCCATGGAGCACATCCAATTGTCCTTGCCCAGAAAGGGCAGAATGGACTGTAGCGTGACCATCCGGAATCTTGTTCTCTTTACAAACTTGTTTAGTTTGCCGAGATCTAATATTGGTCTCCAGTCCCCTGTCTTTTTTGGTACCAAAAAGAACCTTGAGTAGATTCTGGATCCTAGTTGGTCTGCTGGGACTGGCTGGATGGCTCGTTTTGTTAGCAGTTTTGATATTTCTGATACTGCTAGTTCAATTAGACCGGGTGGAACATCTGGAAGGGTTCCCTTTTGAATTGGGGTTTAGATAAAGGGAATTTTGTAACCCTCGGATATGATCGACTGTACCCATTTGTCTTGAGTAAGGGAAAGCCAGGCTATTGGGTACAGCGACAATCTTCCCCCGACTGCCTCCGAAGGTGGAAATCGGGCAACATCTCAGGGATGCTGGGAGGGTTTGTCAGAGAAAGGCTCCCTGCTACCCTGGTTCTGCGGACCCCCTCTGCCCCTAGGGCAGCGTCTGTTGTTGTTACCCCCTCTGCCTCTGGGGGTAAACTGACCTCTTGCATCAGGCGTGACTCCTTGAGATTTGCGGAACCACATTTTTCCACCCTTCTGACCCTTAGGGTATGGTCTTGAAGGGGTGGAGAAATGGACTCCTACGGCAGAAAGAGTCTTGCCATCTTGTTCGCATCTGGTCAAGGTGTCTTTCACTTGAGGTCCGAACAAAGCCGAACCATCAAAAGGGGAATTTGTGAAGGACACCTTGAAAGGGTCCGTGAAATTACACAGCCACATCCAGGTGTGACGCCTTAAGGCCACTCCTGTGCCCGCGGCCCTACTCGCTCCATCGGCTGCATATGAAATTAGACGCATGGAGGAGTTAACAATCGAGTTCAAAGTTTCAAGCTGTGAGCTTATTTTATCCTGGGACCCAGCAGCTGATGGATCCTGTAAGACTTCTCCCAACTCTTTGAGAATATCTCTCTGAAGGCGGGTGAAGTGACACAAGTAATTCAGCGACCGCATGGCAAAGGTCGCTGAAGAAAACATCCGCTTACCATACCTATCCATGGTCCTAGAATCCTTATTAGGAGGATGGATAGGTACTGAAGGATCAGCTAGTTCCTTCTTGGTGGCTGCAGCCGCCACCATGGCATCCGCCGGTACACCTTTTGTTAGGAATTGCTTGTCAACTGGTGCTGTGATGAATTTAGACGGCCTCCGAGGGGTGGGTTCCACAGAATCCGGGGCCGACCACGCCTTCCGAGCCACTACTTCCATAAGGGGGTTGAAAGGCAGAGACACCCAGGAGGTGGAGGGTCGAGAACCAAATGCCTCCAGGTACACCGACTCGTCCTCAGAAGGATTAAGGGAAGACCAGTTCCCCCTCTGCTTTAGGATTTCTAGGATGTCTAAGAAAGAGACATCCTCAGAGGGGGACTTTGGGGATCCCTCTGACTCATCCAAGTCGGTGTCAGATGTAATGGACTCAGGGGAGTCCACATGCTTCCTCTTACATGTCCTCTTAAGCGGAGGCTCCGCTGACAGGTCAGGAGAAGCCTCGGAAGAGGAAGAAATTCCCAGTGGGGAAACCTGAGGCATTGGATCTCTGGGTCCAGGAGCAAGAGAGTGGGAAGAGACATCAGCAGGCACTGTAGTGGGAGGAGCTGATGGAGCTGACCGTTGACTATGCCCTGTGGCTAGTACGCTCCTCATCACTTCGAAGGCTCCCCTATCAGAAAGGCCAGAGGGCCCCCTCTCTGAAGAGGTAGGAACCCCAGGCCACACTGACAGAGAAGGCTCCGAGGCCGATGTCAGGACCGAGCTCACCAGCGCTGACGCACCGAGAGGGAGAACGGGGTCGGACAATGGTCCGATGCCACTTGCCCCCTCGGAGCCGACGAGAGAGATCAGGCACCCGGATCCGTCCAATGAAGGTATCAAGGAGGAGATCAGAGCAGAAGACGAAGGAGCCGAAGGGGGAGGTATCGGCTCCGATGCCATAACAGTCATGGCTCCGAGGAGCTCCGGCTCCGAACTCTGAGGGAGAGTCAAAGGAGGAAAATTAGGTGGAGTCGTAATAGCTACCGTCAGATGAGCTGGGCTAGAGATCATCTGAGCCAATGCCTGAGAATTTAACGGCCTACTTACCACTCTCTCAAGGTCGTGATCTGAAAGTCTGGACGACCGAGAAGATCGGCTCCGATGGCTCCGCTCCAAGAGCAGGGGAGATCTCGGAGCCGAATGGATGGACTCCAATGAAGGGGATCTTGACCTCTTCTTAGATGGAGCCAACGGAGCAGAGGACACGTCGGCTCCAGCCGGAGCCGACAGTGAAAGCATGGGCTCAGAGGTATCGGCACCGAGACCGGAACCTGTGACTCAAAGGGATCGGCTCCAGCTGGAGCCGATCTAGGCACAGACAAGGAGCCAGCAGCCGAAGGCTTAGTACTTGGAGCCGACGGTTTTGCTGGTTTCGAGGGCCTCCCCGACGCAGACTTAGTCGGGGAGCCCTCGGGCTTTAACAGGCCCCTCAATATAAGTTTGTTCCTGCGCTCCTGCAGGACTCCTGGACTGAATGCATGACATACAGAACAAGAGTCCTGCAGGTGCAGGGGTCCCAGGCAGTAAACACAAGAAGTGTGACCGTCTGTCAGAGACATTTTCTGACAGCACGAGTCACACTTCTTAAAGCCTGAGACCTTAGTTTCCTTTGGTTCCTTCGACATAACAGTGTCGAGGGTTCACAAAGGTAAGAGAAAAACACACACACACACACACACTCTCAAAAAACTATAAAATAACAATAAAAATGTTAATAGGGATACTGACACACCCAAACACTCCACAGGATCCCTAAGAAAAATTAGGAAAGGGGCAGGCTTAAGGCCTAACCTAAAGTGGAGGGGGAGGGTAAAACAGTAATAGAGTTAAAGGTAGTTGCTAACTATTGAAAAAAAAAAGGACAACTGGGTGAAAAATTAACTCAAAAGGGTGACTGAACACTATATGTATAAAGACTTACCAGGAGCCGGTAAAAATACGCACCACGCAAGTGAAAGCGGCAAACGAGATCTGGGGAGTTATCGCCTAGCATCATGGGATATAGGGTTGCCTCGAGCCGGTAAAATAAGCTCTCGAGCTTTAGTAAGTGCCCGAGTCGGAGCCGAGGATCGGCTCTGAACCCATCCAGCAAGAATGAAGGAGAGATTGACAACTTAACATTACATGTTATGAGTTTCCTGGGTCATACATGAGGACCTGCAGTTTGCAAGGAAGTAGTATGGGATTTTGCCTATGGTGATTTGAACATAGGAAAGTTCAAGTGCATCATTCTGTTTGATGACCCACGAGGTATATTCATTTTGATGTAAATCGAGACACCTCCATCTTTCGTCCTTGTCTGTATAGTAGCTGGTCTAAATGTGTGGAAGGCATTATAGCTCTCCATGGCTTTAAACCATGCCTCAGTGACTGCATAGACATCAGAATTCTCTTTGGTGAGGAGAGCTTGTAGGGAGTAGGGATTCTTATTTAGACTCCTAGCATTGACCAGTAACACCTTTAAATTATTTTGATTTTGATTTCCTATGTCAGAAGTACTTTAGGTTTGGCATTGCCTAAAAAAGCCACTATGGGCAAGGACAATATTTACGTAATATTCAAAAGCCTAGACAAAAGAGGTGCTGACCATCCCCTGTTGACCAACTGCTTCTATGCTGACAGATATTGCATCCCCTAAAAATGACACCAGAAAGAAAGTCAATTACCAGTCAGTCATCTTCTATTTATATTGTGGCATCATCCTTGAAGAAGGTAAAATATGGTTCAATGCTAGACTCATACCAGCTACTATACAGACACATATTGTGGCAGTTTCATAATATCTCTTCTTACATAGTCTTAGGAGGTATGTCTCAGGTTATTTATACTCACATGGACTATGACTGAGTAAACTGATACTTAAAGTCCAATGACCCGAGTGTGTGCATAATGTGGCAGAACCTGGCCTCTGTAAGGGACTGACTGTTACTTTTTCCTTACTCAGTCTGGTGAGAGGGACACCGGTTTGTCTCACAATGGCATCTCCAATAACCAGAATGTTGGATTGTGTGATGGCTTGCCTTATGGGCTTAGAAGTAGTGTTGTTTTGAAAGAGTGCATATGGAACTGCTGTGGGTACTTGCTGTGTACTTTGTCTAGGAAGTATTTGGAGTTTAGGAAGGTTACATTTAATTTCTTCAGTAAATGTGGGTGTGTGTGCGTCTGCTTTGAACTGTGTGTGATGGTTGCAGCATGTGTACTACTGACAACCTGATGGACATTAGGAGTGCTTTAATGTGAGACCTTTGCCTCCAGTGACATTGTGACATTGTGTAAGTACATCTCGCACATACCAATTAGCTGGTTTTCAGTAAACATGAGGTAATTTCTACATCCACCTAGCAAACCAGTGGCTGCATCACAGAATGTGAACTTTGTTCTAACTCCATTTGAACCAGCATTTCAGGCTGACTTGAAATTCTTAATGTGTGGGAATGGCACAGAGCTCTGGCTGAGCCATCTATGCATCTGATAGATGTAGTTGTTTTGATAATGCTGCCTTTGTCCTTCTTTCTTTGGCTACAACATTTGATTTTCTCCTTGCTCCTGCTAACTTAAACATTGATACTGGTAAATTCCATGTGACTGCTGCTTCTTCATTTTCAATAAATCTTTGTGGTTCATGTTTCCTGTGTTTACTAAGCCGCTGGTATATTATAATGTTTGCACAATCTCAAAGTTAACAACTTTGCAAGATTATTGAGCCTTTCAATATAAAAACTCTAAACCATAACTATAAAACAACCTGCAATAAAATGTGCAAATGTTTCTAGTTATATACTACAAAAATGTATTTTTTGTCAGTGTCTCCTCCTTTTTCTTTTGATTTTTATGAAGTATTGTATATGTAGTGTACTGCCCTTGTAGTCACTATTAGCCTTTCATCTTTTGATTTGTATTGAGTAGAGTATCTATGGTATTACAGTGGGATGAAATGGCTAGGCTTGAAATGACCTCTGGGTCAATAGCCTAGTAACCTTCTATGATCCTATGATTTAAATTTAACTCACTCTGTCTATTCATATGTCAAATATTGATCAGTACAAGATTTTTCAGCAATTCTCTAATTGCTCTCTGTAATTGTGAGCTTTCCAGTTTTCATTTGGTTATGATCATTATATTTTTTCTTTTACTTTTTAGCACTTTCCATTGCTACTTGCTTTATGTCTACTTCTGACTTTGTTTTCAAATCTACTTTGTTCCTAAATGTGTCTGCTAATTTCAACAAAGATTTCATCTTAGATGTGTTTTTTTTCATGTTTTAAAACTTTCACTGTGTTTGGAGCTGACATCATTGACAAATATCCAAGCAGCCACACAATTCCAGATCTAAACATGTAGTTACTTTCAAAACCATAGGTTATATAGTCTGGTCAAGCACACCATATTTTTAATATACCATCTGATAGTCATGAAGCAGTTTTCTTATTTTCTATCCTGCACAATGGTACCGCCTATATTGAGCCAACAGATACTGCCAATATACTGGCTGACAGATTCAGTGCCAATTTTACCCCTCTCTTCCCCACTAAAGGACCAATCACAATACTGGAGGAATGCCAGGCACACAGCATTACTGCAGCACAGGTTAAAGCTGCATTGTCCAAGGCCAAGAATACAACTTCCACGGGACCCAACAATATCCCTGGATGTGTTCTACATGAACTACAAAGTGAACTGGCACCACATCTGTGTGCCCTGGTCAATCACAGCCTCACCTCAGGCTTTGTCCCTGCCGAATGGCACAATGCTATAGTCATCCTTCTCCATAAAGGGGGAGTGACTACAGACCCTGGGAATTATCGCCCCATTAGCCTGATGAGTCTGATATGTAAGGCTATGGAGCACATCACCATGGACCTAATTAACAAGGATATAGGGAATCTCCAAACTGTAGCTCCCACTCAGTTTGGTTTTGTGAAAAGTAGATCATGCCTGTTCAATCTGGTTGACTTCTTTGAGTCAGTCACCAGTGCTGTCGATAAGGCCAAGGCAGTTCATACAGCCTACCTCCATCTGGACAAGGCCTTTGATACCATTGCCCACTCAGGAATTATTGATAAACTCACCAAACTAGGCATCAACACCTATATCACTAGGGGGGTTGTTGCAAACTGGCTCACATATAGAACCCACAGTGTGAAAGTAGCATACTCCAAGTCAGACTGCCAACCAGTCACAAGTGGAGTCCCACAGGGATCAATCCTGGGTCCTCTCCTGTTTGGCATCTAGTTCTCAGAAGTCCAGGCCAACACAGAGGGACTCTGTCTAACCAATTTCATAGATGACCGCAAGCTGGGAGCCATTATTAATTCCCCAAGTGATGTAGACATCCTACAGAAAGGCCTCACTGAGACCAATGACTGGTGTCACAACCATGGCCTTAAGCTTAATGCCAAAAAATGCACTGTCATCCCCCTTGGGAAAAACTTAGTTCCCATTAATTACCACATCAATGGGAGCCCACTGAACACTGAAGGCATTATAGGAGATCTGAGGACACAGGTTGACAGCAACCTCTCCTTCGACCACCACATTGCCACTGTGGTCAGAAAGCCCTTCTATGTAGCACATCTCATTACCTAGGGTTTTGCATCCAGGAAGAAAGAGGTCATCATCTCTCTCTGCTCTTCCCTCATTAGGCCAATCATCGAGTATAATGCCCCATTTGGCATGTACCTCACTAGACACATGCAACAGCTGGAAAGGCTACAAAAGTACCTCACAAAGAGGATCCTAGGCCTTAAACAATGCCTAAATGGACAGACTCAAAAAAATCCAGCTATTCTCTGTCTCATATTGCTTACTAAGAGGAGATCTCTGCTTGACTTACAAAGCCATGTCTGACCCAGCTCTGTTAGAAAGAAATCCCAATCCCTCCACACCACATGCTCCAGAGACCTCAACTTCATTACCACAATCAACAGAACATGCTGGAGAGACAGGCTCATAACCCAGAGACTGCCCATGGTCTGGAATAGACTTCCCATACATGTCAAGCAGAGCACCTCACTGGCCCTCTTCAAGAGAAATCTTGATGAGTGGATGAGAAGTAGAAAATTCACCCCAGGCATCACTCCAGTGGTTTTACTCGACAGAGGGACTGGGAACTAAAGTCGGGTGTCACAGTGCCAGGGTAATCCTATGGGCTAGGCTTGTAAAGGCTCCAGGGCCATTAGCCTAGTACACACCTATGAACATGAGGAACAGACCAAAAATATGAACAAAATCAGGGACAGTCAAATATACGCTCTGATCTCTCAACCTCTTAGGCCAAGAATTGGGAGAATGTGTGAAAGGCTCAAAATCACGGGCAAATTTTAAGTTTTACTGTTGTCACCAAAGCAATGGATGAAGGTAAAACAGTTCACACCACATTATCTTGACCTGGCCAAGCCTTTTGACACAATCCCCTACTCAGGTCTAGTACAAAAGATGAATAATCTAGGAGCAAGCACTGGCATCACTAGCTGGATTGCCAACTTGCTCAGTGGATGCAGGCGGTCAAAATAGGGGAAGTTACCTCTAGAAAGAAACCAGTCACCAATGGAGTCCCCCAGGGTTTGGTGCTGAAACTTTTTCTGTTTGGCATATACATCTCAAAAGTAAAAGGAAATATGAAAGGGCTTTGGTCGACTAAGTTTCTGATGACTGCAAGCTAGGAGCAGTTACTGAATCCCCAAATGACTTAACCATCATGCAGGAAGGTTTGTCCCAAACAGTAACTGGTGCCAGAATCATGACTTGAAACTAGACATCCTTTGGGAAGCCATCTACTCCAGGGAACTGCCAAATTGACAATGCCCCCTGAACTGACCCAATTGTTTGGCATTTGGAAACTTGCGTGTACAGTGACCTAACTTTTGACCAACATGTGCCCAGAGTCATAAAGTCTTTCTATATTGCAAAGCTTATAAACAAATTGATTGTGACTAGATCTAGAGATGTTATTGTCCCCCTTAACAAAGCCCTCTTAGGTCAAATATTTTGTATAATGCCCACTTTGGCATGTATCTGTCCAGGCCCATGCAACAATTGTAATACACACAGAGATACCTTACTAAAAGGATAAAAGTCCTAAACAATACGTCTTGCATGGACCACCTCAAAGATTTATCACTAAACTCAGTATCCTACAGAGTGCCTAGAGGTGACCTGAGTCTGGCATACAAGGCATCCTCTGACCTAACAGTGATGGACCTAATGAGCATCAGCAAGTAAAATGGCATCAGGAATACTCTGTCCTGGTATCTAAACTGAATGCTGTGGAGAGATGAATATATATCACATAGGCTACCACTGTTCCAGAACAGACTATCCATTCAAGTAAAACAAAGCTCATCCCTGTCCATATTCAAATGCAACTTGGATCTTAGGATGGGTAATAAAAATGTACTCCAGGATTACCCCTCATGCCACTAATGGATAGAGGCAGTTCCTAAATGCTGTATCCCTTACGTGGGTCCACTCAAATTATCTACGGTATCATCACAGTTATTCTCACTATTGGTAATGAACAATTATCAGCCATGGGATAGGTAAGACCAAACATGAAATGTTAATTTAAGCACCAAAAAAGAAAATTGGCTAAGCTTAAAATGTCCTTCAAGTGAACCTATGTTGTGGTAGTAAATAGTTTTAAAAAATTGCCCTTTTTAGATCACTAAGTGCCTCCCACTCCCCCAGCCTTCAACAGCTTCTGGCGCCTCTAGTGTGTTTGTCCTGTATTATGTGTGGCAATTATTTTCTACGTTTCCCACAAACTATTTAGAATTTGCAGTGGTTGTATGTAACAGCCGTGCATCCAGAAACAGTGTATAAGTACAGCTGTCAGATAATATGCCAGACTGTTTGAGAATTAGGTAGTTGCCAAAAAATATGAGACAATTTCTGCTCATTTCTTTCTAGATGGCTACATAGAGAATAGGAAAGTGCACATCAATGGTTTCAGAAATATACCTATGTAGCTATAGCTATACACATATATACATATATATATATATATATATATATATATATATATATATATATATATATATACACACACACACACAGTAACAAAAGGCACAGCACTTGTCTTGTTCGATTCTCAGCTAGAGTGTCTTCTGTGTGGAGACATGCATGAATGGGCGTACCTTAGTTGAAGGTTGTGCGTCAGGGCCAACAACTTGGCATGTAAAAATCTACTGCCAATCATTAGCGGTCCAGAGTTTCACTGTGGCGACCCCTAACCGGAAAAAGCCGAAAGACACAACAACAACAAACGGCACAGCACGACCATCCATGTAAAACAGGGTCATCAAGCTTTCGAGGTGAAACTCTTTTTCAAGAATGAATCAATACATTAAAACCACAGAATACGTATACAACACCAGCCAATCACATAACATAACTCATAAACACATTATATAATTATGCAATTTGTATAATTAATATAATTAATATAATTAACCAAACCTAGTGCATTAGAACACTTCACTAAAAACTTTAACCAACTTTAATATACTAGAATGCTTCATTACAGCCTAAAAAATTTCATAAAACAGATATAATATTCTAACTGACATATGCTTGTCTTAATTTTAAAATGGGTTTAATGCTGTTAGTTTTGTTAAGCCCTGGGTAAACATCAGACCTAAAAAAGTTTATCCATTTATATTCTGTGGATCTATATGACAGTATGGAATGGACTAAATAGCGAATGCTATTTAGTCAATCTGATGCTGTCGAAATGGCAAAATAGTGAAGTCACGGAACATCGAATTTTTTCCCAGGGAAAAAATTTGGTGGGCCGTCTTCGGGACTTTGCCATTTCCTCCACTATGGTGCGATCTCAGAGTTGGTATTTTTAAGTAGGGGGGTGTGGGGTCAAAGCCCACCACTTAAATTTGTGTTTAAGTTTTTTTTTTTACGGAGCAGTGAATTTTTTCCCTGGGAAAAAATTTGCTGTTCCATTTGTTCGATATTTTGTTGTTTAGATATTATTGGTATGATGAAATAGCATTCACTATTTTCATTGCACGATAATATAATATAGACGCTATTCTGCTCTCTCTGTGGCATCCACAATGTCCCCTCTCCTCTTATTCTTAAAACCTCTCTGCAGTATCTTAAATTTAAAGGCTTGTTCATTTCCACAACGTAAAATATGCTTGCTAAGTGCATTTGTCTCAACCCTTCTTCTTATGTCAGATAAATGGGAGGCAATTCTCTCCTTAAATTTACAGTTGTTTTTTCCAATATAAAAACATAAACATTTCTCACAATTAGCCAAATAAACCAAATTTTCACTACTGCACATCTCAAATGCCTTAAAAATAAAATTAGCTTGTGTTATAGGATGTCTGAATTCTGTTTCCATGTTAATAAACTTGCAAAAAATGCAGTTATAACAAGGGACGGTCCCCTTGTTAAATCTATATGGCTCTTCATTTTTACCAAAATCTTTGTAACAGAGAAGTTAAGATTCTTCTCTTTGTGTGGAACCAAAGGATGCCCTGTCCCTGGAAGCCAAATCCACTTTGTAATGAGTGATAAAAGTATGTGGAGTAGACCAAGTAGCTGTTGCACAAATATTATCTATGGGAATTCTGGCTTGAAAAGCAGATGACGTAGTCATTGATCTGGTGGAATGAGCATTCACTTTGAAAGGTAATTCTTTGTGATTTGAGTTATAGATTAATGTAATACAATTTGAAAGCCAATTGGAAAGAGCAGTTTTTGAGACTGAGGATCCTTTTTTTGCATCAGAGAAGGATATAAATAATTGGTCGGATTTTCTGAAGTCTTTGGTTCTATGCAAATAGAATCTGAGCTGTCTATGCATGTCCAGTTGATGTAATTTGTACTCTGCCTTGTTGCTATGATTAGGAAAGAACACTGGAAGTTCTATGATTGGTTTATGCTGTATGGAGAAGAGACTTTAGGTAGAAAGGATGGGTTCGTATGTAAGGATACCCTATCCTTAAGAAAAATCAAATATGGTGGTTTAATGGAAAGAGCTTGCAATTCTGACACCCTTCTAGCAGAAGTTATAGCCACTAGAAACAAGGTCTTCCAGGAAAGGAACTTGAGGTCTGTAGATGAAAAGGGCTCAATGGGAGGTAACATGAGATGAGACAAAACAAAATTTAGATACCAAGGAGAAAGGGTTTCCTTAAAGGGAGGTCTTAATAAGGAAGCACCTTTTAAGAGGGCTCTACACAACCTATGTGACATTAAGTTGGAAGTAGAATCACCAATATGAAAATCTGAAATTGCAGCAAGTTGAACCTTGATGGTTGCTGCAGCTGATCTTTGTTGAAACAGTTCTGCCAAAAATTCCAAAATAGAATGAATAGGTGCAGAGAAAGGATCGATGTTACTATCTTGAGCCCAAAGGGAAAACCTCTTCCATTTACTAGAATACAGCTTTCTAGTGGAAGCTTTGTGCGCGGACATTAAGATATGTCTAACCATAGGAGTGAAATTGTGAAGCCTGACTAAACAATGGAGCAGCCAAGCTTTCAGTTTTAGGGTGTGGAGAGAAGGATGAAGTTCCCCTGACATATGAGTCAGCAGGTCTGGCACTGGGTCCAGAATCCAAGGCTTCTCCTGAAGATGAGGCCAAAGGAAGGGGAATCAAACTTGGCGAGGCCAGTAAGGAGCAATGAGAATTATCCTGCTTCCTGAGCATTGTGCGTTCAGAATTACTCTGGGTATGAGAGGAAATGGTGAAAAGGCATATATAAGTCCCGAGGGCCAATCGTGAGTAAGAGCATCTCTCAGTGACTCCCCAGGAGGGGGGATTAGGGTAAAGAAGTTGCTGCACTTGGCATTCATGGGAGTGGCAAAGAGATTGCAGCAAGGCTGTCCCCATGTTTGGAAAATCATTCCCACTACATTGTGATTGAGAGACCACTCATGAGGCATTAGAATTGCTCTGCTCAGCTTGTCCGCAATCACGTTGAACTTCCCCGGAATGTGCATAGCGATTAGAAAGTGCTGGGAAGAAACTGCCCATTGCCATACTCTTAGGGCTTCTCGACAAAGGGGGTAAGATCTGGTTGCCCCTGCTTGTTTATGTACCAAAATACAGACATATTGTCTGACTGAATCGAATTGACCCTAGAGGGAGAGAGTCTTGAAGTGCTTGCAAAGCAAGAAGCACTGCTCTCATCTCTAGAACATTGACATGCAAGTGCACTTCGAGTTCTTGCCATGTACCTTGGACTGTTCTTCCCAGATAATGCCCCCCCCACCCTATCTGGGAAGTGTCCGTGGTCACTGTAGCTATTGGTTAAAGTGGATCAAAGGGTCTGCCCATTGTCACATGAGTGGAGTGTATCTACCATCTTAAGTCGTTCTTGCAAGATTCCATTATTCTGATCAGATGAGACACTGGTAGCTCTTGAAGCGACCATTGGGAGAATAATAGCCATTGAAGGATCATCATGAGCATTCTGGCAAGAGGGACCAGTGTGATCGTGGAGGTCATTGTTCCTAATAATCTCAGAATTATCTTTGCTTTCACTTTGTTCTCGGGAAGGAGGTGAACTATCTGCTGTCTGAGTGCTATAACTCTTTCTGTTGGAAGACGTGCTACCAAAGATGAAATGTCTAGATCTGCGCCTATGAATGTAATATGTTGATAAGGCAACAAGGCAGATTTTTGAAAATTTACTCTAATGCCCAGCTGATTGCATATGTCCAAAGTTAAGTCCCTGGCTTGTAGAAGTAGATGCTTGGTGGTGGCAGATAGGAGCCAGTCATCTAGATAGGGAAACACACGGAATCCTAGACATCTCAAGTGAGCCGTGACTACTGCCATACATTTGGTAAGCACTCTGGGGGCTGTAGAGAGACCAAAGGGCAGAGCACTTAACTGGCAATGGCTGGCTCCCAGCCAGAAGCATAAGTACCTTCTTGATGCTCTGTCCGTTATTATGTGGTAGTAAGCATCTTGACAGTCTATCAAGCACATCCAATTGTCTTTCCCTAAAAAAGGGAAGTATAGACTGCAGTGTCACCATTCGGAACTTTGACTTCTTGACAGATTCATTTAACTTGCTTAGGTCTAATATGGGCCTCCAGTCCCCTGTCCTTTTTGGCATTAAAAAGAATCTTGAGTAAGTTCCGAATCCTATTTGTTCTGCAGGGACTTCTTGGATGACTCTTTTGTGGAGCAACTTTTGAATCTCTATAGTTGCTTGTTCCCTTGGATTGGGTGGAACATCTGGGATTGTTTTGGTCTGTGGAACAGGTTTGGAAAAAGGGATGGAGTATCCTCTGGATATTATATTTAGTACCCATTTGTCATTTGTGATATTTTGCCAGGTTTCTGGGTAAATTGATATTAGTCCCCCGGCTGCCTCCAGAGTTGAGCAGCCGGGCCTCCTTTCAGGAGTGCTGATAAGGGCATCCATGAAAGAAATCGTGGTCACCCTGGTTTTGCGAGCCCCCTCTGCCTCTGGGGTGGCATCTACCATTATTACCTCCCCCTCTGCCCCTGGGGAAGGTATCACCACATGTGCCTTGGAAAAATCTCTGGGATCTTTTGAACCACATCTTTCAGCTCTTCTGACCTTTAGGATAAGGTCTTGAAGATACAGAAAAACATATACTCCAATGGCAGAGAGAGTTTTCCCTTCCTGCTAGCACTGGGTTAGTGTGTCTTTTACTTTGGGACCAAAGAGTGTGGAACCATCAAAAGGGGAGTTAGTAAAGATAGACTTAAAGGGCTCTGTAAAATTGCACAAGCGCATCAAGAAGTGTCTCCTAAGGGAAACTCCAGAACCCGCTGCCCTGCTCGCTCCATCTGTTGCGTATGATATGAGCCTCATGGAGGAGTTGACAATGGAATTTAAGGTGGACAGTTGGGAGGAGACGTTCTCATTCACTCCCACAGCTGATGAATCTTGTAGAGTATCTCCGAGCTCTTTCAGGAGATCTCTTTGTAGCCTCATAAAATGGGATAAGTAGTTCAGCGATCACAGTGAGAAAGTCACTGAAGAAAAGATATGCTTCCCATATCTGTCTATCATTTGAGAGTCTTTATTTGGAGGATGAACAGATGAGGAAGTCTCTGCAAGTTCCTTCTTGGTGTCTGTTGACACCACCATAGCATCTACAGGTACTCCCTTTGTTAGAAATTCCTTGCCCGAAGGAGCTGATAAAAATTTGTTTAGCCTCCAAGGGTCCAGTTCCATAGTATTGGGTGACTCCCATGCCTTTCGATTAACCAGGGCCATTAGTTCATCAAAAGGCGGAGACACCCAGGAGGCTGAAGGGTGAGACCCAAAAGCCTTCAGGTACACTGGCTCCTCATCAGAAGGGGTGGTGGTAGGCCGGCTGCCTCTTTGCTTGAGGATCTCTAGAATATCTGTAAATGAGATATCATCAGAGGATGACCATGGGGACCTCTCCAATTCATCAAGGTCAGTGTCTGAAGTGATGGACTCATCTGGGGAGTCAACATGCTTCCTCTTGCAGGTTCTCTTCTGAGGTGGCTCCTCAGAAGGATATTCTGGGGAGGCCTCGTATGAGAGGGGTTCACCCAATGGGGGATCCGGAGGCTCTGGGTCTCTGCTGTCTTGAGGAATGGGTGGTGCTGAGACAGTAGCCAGTGCCTTGGGAGGACGAGTACTGGTATCCTTCTGTGGTGCTGAATGGGTAGACAACACACTCCTCATCAGCTCAAAGGCAGATCCCGCTGCCTCTGAAGACTCCCTTGGCTCTGAGGAGACAGGCAATAGAGCCAACAGATCAGACCCAAGGCTGATGTGGGAGCTGAGCTAACCTGAGCCAATGCTCTGAGGGGTAGACTCTGCACCGAAGAAGATCGGGGCTGAGAATCCCCCCGGGGCCGACCAGAGAACCTTGGCTCCCAGACTTACCAGACGGCACTGAGAGAGTCAGAGCAGATGTTGGCTTCGTGAACATTGAAGATGGTCCCGGAACTGATGGGTCCACAGTAAGTGGTACCAAGCACTCCGGCTCTGAAAGATCAGCTTATCTCGGAGGAGGAACACAGTAGGCTCTGAGACCAAATGGGTGGGAGACGAGAATAATTTAGTCAGCACCGGCAACTTGAGGAGTCTATACTCCACCCGTTCTACATTGTCATCTGATAAGCTCCTTGTAGACCTGAAAGATAGGGAAGGAGATTGAGACCTATGGAGGATTGGCAATCTCAAAGTTGGAGAAACCAGTGAAATCTCAATGGACCAGCTCCGAGAGGAGGTTTCTTGTGGCTCCGAAAGCTTTGGAGCCAAAGTACGAGGCCTATCAACCAAAAGGACTTCCAATGGCTCCGAGGACTGTGGAGCTGAGGAAGTAGTGGCCTTTGAAATTTTTGGAAGTTTGACTGGCGGCTCTGACTGAGCTGATGTAGCCAATGTATAGGAAGATTGTCTTTTATGATAATTATCCTTTTTTGAGGAAGGAGACGAAGAAGAGGAGGAAGAGCTATGAATGGCTTCCTCAAAAGAAGGCTTTAAGAGTCCTTTTAGAAACAACTTATTTCTCCTCTCCTGAAGAACTCTAGCACTTAATGAATGACAGAAGGTGCAGTCTTCTTGGAGTTGAATGGCACCAAGGCAATAAACACAAACATGTCCATCTGTGATGGACATTTTTTGCAAGCACCTTTGACATTTCTTAAAGCCCGAAGGCTTACGTTCTCTCTCTTTTTGGTCTTTAGACATTTTCAAGTTAAGACCCTAAAGGTGATAGCAAAACAACAACAAGAACAACAAAGTTTTATTAGCTAAGACTAATATGCTAAAGCTAAACCAAAGGTTGCTACAGGACAACACAAGGAGCGACAACTAGTGGAAGACAAATAGAACCTTTAACTAAAACGGTTCTATTTTTTAAACAAAACAATAAAACAGTATAAGCCCTCTAACTTAAATGGGCATATAGCTCTCTAACTTAAACGAGGTATAAAGACACTAACAAACGAACAACAACCACTACACTGGATACCAAGGGGCCTAGAAACCGACAGCAAATGCCATGCTAAAGGGGAAAAAACTATCACTATTTAACAAAAGGCAGCAAAGAGACACAATGAGTTAAAAATTAATATGACTAAAGCTAAATATAAGCAAAAATAGCAAGTTTTGACAAAGGTAATAGAAAAAATATATCACAACTTAGCCACGGCCAAGATGAGTACGTCCAACCTCCTAAAGCGGCAAACAAGATCTGGGGAATTACACCACTGCATTGTGGGATATCTTCTTGCCACAAGCCAGGTTTGAGACTTTCAGCTAAGTATTCGGCTGTGTCGGAGCCAAGGATCAGCTCCGAACCCATCATTGTAAGAACGAAGGCGAAATAGGACAACATAACATTAGATATTATTTTAAAACATTGGTTAAAGACAGACACAACTTATATGATGGTGATTTAATATTTAGAGAAATTTTAGCCAGCTAAGAGAAATTAAAGGTAAGTTAGTATCATAAAAACAGGAACTGTAACATGAAGTAAGATTAAAAATAAGGTTATGGCATATTTAGACAGAGAGTGAGGGAGAGAAAATGATTAAAATAAGGAAGTAAGTGAAGAAGGGGGACTAAGGAGGTATAAGGTGTAAATAGGTACTTATTCATTTTAAGGATATAGTTTACCCTGGGTTTGAGCAACAAAAGAGCTATATTTTGGCTAGGAAGTCTTTCTGAATGGTTTTAAAGGACTGGAGGGAGAGTATTGATCTGATGGATACAAGTAAGGAGTTCCAGCCTTAGCAACATGGTATGGGTACAGGCCATGTCAATCAGATTTGATAAGTTTGTGGACAGGGAGGAGTTTTTGGTCATTTGATCTCAATGACCAAGTTGGGACATAGCTGTGTGGAATGATACTTAGTGCTGGAAAGCAGATGGATGATGAATAATTTTATAGCTGGTAAACAGTTTTGTATATATTAGTTGATAGGGTAATTTTAACCAGTTTAGGTTCAAAGGTTCATAGATTTATACTAGGCTAACGGCCACCAGGGTCTTTACAAACCTAGCAGTACAAGCCAACCCAGATTTTCCCATGAGTTCCTTGGATACCTATACAGAGGGGTACGTTAGTAAAGAGTTAGCTAATGGTTATGTTTGTTTGCTGGGGATTCATTTACCTTTTGTTGACCTCTGTCCATCAGAGACATGGGGGCCAGACCAGGGGTGAATTTGTGATTTAGTAAACCTCCAACAATTCATGCAAGTAAGGTCAGGTGCACAGCAAAAAGACCAACTGATATACATTGACACAGCAGCCAGCACTCCTCACACTATGGTGAATAGATAGTTAATAAATAGCACAATTCCTTACTAAGTAAACATAACTTTATTCTGCCATAACAGTATACAAGTTTCGGCTTAATTAGCCTTTATCAGTGGTTCATTACCAACAAACAATGTTACAAGACTTAAATACATACCCCTTGCAAATGATTGGTCTCTTACAAATTCTCATTAAGTCCAGGAGGGAACAAGGCTCCCAGCCTGATAATGCAACCTTTCTCTTTAATATTTAACATAGTGTGCCAGCCTCCTTTGTGATCCCTGCTTAACACAATCTTATCAAAAATAACAAAATAAAACATTGCAGTTTTGTGCTGCAAAGTATGTTTATATAAAACATTAGATCCTCTGATACATCTAATATCACTAAGATGTTCAGAAATCCAGAGTTTCAAAGAATATGAAGTTTGTCAAAAAATGGAATGTTCAACAGCTGCATGTGGCCAAATATATAACCCAGTCTGTATCACAATTCCCAAAAATATTAATTTGATACACTTTTGATGTATTAGAAGATGAAAAGTATACAACCTTAAGAACATATTTACAAAAACTGCAATGACCACAGGGATGGCAACTTTTCACTACTACTCCCCTTAAAGTCAACTGTCCCAAAGATTGCTTAGCTAATTCACCTTTCTTACAGTGATTAAACCATTCACCCAAAGTCTTGCTGCTTCTAAAAGAAAAAAAGATATATGTCAGATAATATGTTTTTTAAACGATCATCTATTAATAGAATGTACCAGAATTTTTGAACCAGATCCATGAAAAAACTAGTATTACAACCAAAATTTGTGATAAGTCTAGATGGTCCAACCAAATCTTTTCTTGGTTGGTATTGTAATAATTGCTCCCTGTCAACTTTCTTTATTCAGTCACAGACATTCTGTATATCAGATTGCTTAAATCCCCTGTCACATGACCTCCTCACCATGTCCTGAATTTCAGTATTAAATACCGATTCAGAAAAACATATTCTTTTTAATCTCATAAACTGAGATTTTGGGTACTTAGTATTATTGCAACCACAGTCTAAATGACTCACTATGCAGTTCGGCATGGTACAGATAGGCAAAGAGTATGACAGAAACCAAAAGTGCTACAGTGTTATGGAGTGAGCATTCTGTATGGTTTGCAGAAAGTCGTGAAAGTGCCACATTTAAACATGTAAGGTCGAGAGCGTTTTGGTTTCACCCTTCTCAGGTCATACAGGTCCCTAGATGCTTGACGGTAGCATACACATTGAGCATTTTGGCCTTCCTGGTTGAAAACATGTAATTTTGCCTCATTACTTTAGCGTGCCGCCAATTTTAAATTACTTTTCTTGGATTTTCTATAGTGCTTAACACTGAAATATTTGGTACCATTTCATTTTCTATGTATCCATCCACTTATAACAATGCAGTGGCATGGCTGCTGAGGTTATTCACCTCCTGTCCGCGGTAAGAAACCTGGCATGCACTCTGGGCTTGGAAAATGGTTGACTGCTTCATCTGTCATGGAAGTGTTACTGTGATTGCTGTAAAAATACATATAAAACATTTGTTTTCCTTTGCAGCTTCATGCAAAAACTATTCTGCTCGGTTACATTCAAGCTGCAAGAGAAAATACTGTTTTCAATTTTTTTTGACAGCCATCACAGTAACATTTACAGCACAGAAGAAGAAGCAATCAACTGATTACTTCCATCATCTTCCATTACACCTCCTAATGTAATTACTCTTGTAAAGAGTACATCCTAAAAAAGTTGGATTTTGTTACCCAGATAAAACGAAAGCTTGAAGGCCTGCCTGAAAAGATAGCAATAGTCACTCAGCTGGAATGTGGTTGCAATAATGTTTGCCTTTCTGTACCATGTCAAACTGCATAGTGAGTCGTTTAGACTGTGGTTGCGATAATAAGTAAGTACCAGATTTTATTATATTTCTTATAATGTGGGGAGTGACAACTACTCACTTGAAAAAGAGTATTTACCTAGGGAAACTTCCTAAAGATACAACTACTCAAAGTCCCATCTTCCCCAACAGTAACTAAGACATCCAGGAATGTAATCTGTCTGGGATCATGATGTACACTGACTTGGATATCCCATTTATTATCATTAATGTATTCTATAAACTCCAACAAATATGTGACATCAGACCTCCAGACCAACCAATAATCATTCAAATAACATCACCAAATGTCCATAGATTCTAAATAAATATTGTGGGACTTATCATAAATAATCTGTTCTTCAATAAAACTCATAAAGAAGCCAGCATAAATGGGTGAAAATAACGCACCCATAGCTGTACCTCTAAGATTTAAATAATTTTCCTCTCTGAAATAAAAAAAATTCTATGTTAAAACTTGTTCAGCCAAACATAATAAGAATGTGTTAAAACTGAGGCTATATATTAAGGACCTATTCAACCAATATTCTAAGGCCAACAAGCCCACCTGGTGAGGAATGTTGGTATACAGTGATTTCTCATCCAATGTCCACAATAGCCAAACATGTTCTAATTGCATATGTTCAATAATGTATTGCTATGCCACTTTAATTTGCTGACAACTCCCTAACCTATCTCCATAACATATTCTCTTATAAAAAGCATACATATCACAAAGGACACAGTATCTTAACTCCTCTCATATCAATCATTAATAATAATAATAATAATAATAATAATAATAATAATAATAATAAATAGAAGTTCTTAGAATACTTTCTGCTATGTTACTAATATAATATTCTAAGAACTAAGCCAACATGGGAAAGGAGAAAGGAGATTCTGCCAACAGGAATGGCTACAATTAGGGATAAAGACAATAGGCAAGAGGAGGCTGGAATTTATTGGAGAAAACTGGCAAAGGAACCAAGGAGTTAGGAGCCAATAACTAGATAGGGCAATGTAATAGAATGGGAAGAGGCCAAGAATTTTTCTTTGAGTAAAAAAAGATAACTTTTAGAAAAGTCTGATTTGATCCCATCTCTCACCCATTCATTTTGTCTCCTAAAAGTATCTAAAAGAAATATTCAGAAATGACAAATAAGCTTCAGCAAACTCTACTGTTATATGACTTCCTCACCTTAAACAGAGCACCATTGCCTCTTTATACATAACATTCGTTTTTCTGTTATTCCTCTGTTAGCTCAGCAATATCTTGCCAGTCTTCTGTTTAAGATAATCCATTAATTTCTGTATTTTCATCACCAGCTCATTTATACATATATATAGGCAAAGCATCTATATTCCTCTGCCTTCTCTCAGTCACCACTAAGCACACACCACTTCTACCTAAGTGCTTACTGCAATGCCCATTAATATGTGAACTAAAGGTACAGAACATCCTTTTATCCAGACTATTAATTAAATATTACTTATTCAGTTCAAAAGCTCCTGGATGCTTGTTTAGTCCTTAAAGAACAATGCACTTGCTTCCAGGTATAATGATTTATAGCACAGGCCACCATTCATACTTAATTATCTTATATTCAGTACAAAATAGCTAAGCACATAAGCAGACAACACCAGTATATACTTTTCAGTTCTATATTACATCTCATACAAGCACCACCCAATCCTTAGCACTATAACATTTATCACTTCATAAGCAATCATTTCTATGATCTGTTAATGGCTACCTATATTACTTCCATATTCTATCATTCAGAATTTCTATTTTAATCTGTATATTGCAACATAGTCACTATTGCATGTTCACATTTCTCTGATCTGTCTTTGCTCAAAATGGATTGACACTCATGACTATGACACAGTCTACCTACATTTAACTAAAATAAAATAAAGCCTAAATGGTTAGGTGGTTATGTATGGTGAGTTATTTACAACTACAACTTGCCAATGCCTTTAACATGTTTGTCTGTCTACCTGTTCCTGGATCCCTTTTTGTAATTGTTATTATATTACAGCTGGCTTAAGACAAAACTCAGATTATACTGCATACATGCACCTTAAGAATATTGATACACAAACTCTGTGTATCGTACCATTATCATTTAGTCCTGCAAATGCAATGTTAGACTTGAGTATCCTAGACAGTTTGTTGTTATGAACATTCTTCCATTTATTTTCCCAGTCTTAACATAGATAATGTGCCATGACTTATTTGCAACTTATCAACATGATTACCTTTGCTTGATGGGATTTAGGAACTACCTGTTTGTATTAACATGTTATGCCTTTGCAGTGTGACTTACTTTAACTCCTAAATATGCCTTCCATTTTTTGTCTAAAGCTGTATACGTAAACATTTTATACAGCTAGTTTTAATCCTCTATTTGTTGTTACTGGCACAGGTTGTACATTTAAAATGGTCTGTCAGCATCTGCTCATTATCATGGTTATTATAATAATTAAAAAATAAAACAGTCAAATAAGTCACCTTCTAGCACAGAAATCTCCGGAAAGAATGATCATGTCTTGTTTTAGAATTTGGTGAGGTCTCCATCAATGTCAGTTGAGAAACGTCTGTTGACATACACAATCAGAATATTCTTGGATTACAGTTGCATGCTGACTATTGCTGAATTTGCAATAGAAGTCCAGAAACTGTTCAGTGATCCCACTGGGGACCAGTATGTGCTGGTTACTGAGCCTATTTTGCTGACAAAGACAATGCCATGACTGTGTCTTTTTCCTTAGACTTTCATTTCTAGAAGAGTGATGAACCTTAAGTAGCTGTTGTCAGCTTTATTTAATCTTCACACATCATTTCAGGCAAGAGTGTAGATAATCCTCAGGCAAGATCACTGACAATGACAGCATTTCTGTTTTCTGGTCATTCACTAGACTGGATAACTGTTACAGAGTAGTAACATATACATGCTGAAAAAATAATCATCAGTTTCTTCTTCTTCTTTATAAAGTCACAGTGAGAAATATCTCACTGGACACAGCTACCCAGCAAGAAGACAGTGAGACAATCTAGGTTTAGGGAAGGGAGTTTAGCCCACTAATTAAATCTGAAGTTGAAGGAATCCTAGAAGAGATTGTTCATTTGTTGTAGCTGCTGCCATACTTCACTTCTACGTCAATTTATGCACTAAAAGATCATCAAACTATTGTTGCTTGCATTAAGGTTACTGTTTGAAAAATTATCTAATTAAGTGTTCATTACCACTGGGCTGCAAATGACATGAAGCAGCTTTGGAGTTAATGTTAACCATGGTAAAAGTCTGAGCTTGAATTGAAATTTTTTATTGTGAGAAACATGTCAATCAAACAAACAGCAAGCTAAAAAACACATGATCAGAAGGAATAAGTGCCCAAGCAGCTGTAGACACTAATTTTGCCTCAGTCTTCATCCAGTGTCCTAGAGTTTGGTAGACAACATTCTTCTTCTCACTGTTCAATTGTTGGGGATTTTTAGAAGTTGGTCTTCTTAATCTGGAGCTTTCTGTTACAGTTGTTTGCTACTGATGACTCTACCAAAGGTAAAGACTCCAGACATCCAATCTATGAGGATTATTGCAGCACACCAGCCACTTCACCATGGCAAGGTCCTAATCCAAGCAGAGATGAATAATACATGTTCATATATGGGCTTACTATAATTGTTCACACAGTTCCTTCAAAACAATAGTTCTTTGAATGCAGCTAATGTAAACTGGATTCTGTGATAACAATTCTAAAAGGACAACAATGTGGTATGTAATGTACATTTCCCACAACTCAGAGCTGACACAGTTTTTATAAAATGATAAAATATGGAGATGCAATAGACCCCAGAAGGCAAGAGACAACTTAAAACACAAACTGCACTTTCAATGTTAAAGAATCATATTTTAGTGAGTCATGCTGCTATTTTCAGACATGCTAGCAATTGTCAGCTGACAAATTTATAAAACTTGTTGCAAAATATTTCACAATGCTAAATGTATCAGTTCTGCTATATATGTAACTGGTAAGATATTGTTGTTATTTACTCATTTAGTTGATTCAAACACTTTGTGACCTCACAGATTTCAGTGCAGTAGGTCTAGCTGTCCATTACTGCTTCTTTGTATATTATATTTTATATATATAATGTGGAACAAATGGATAAAATGTGGAGCACATACTAATAGCTTGCTAACAACTTCAGCTAGGAAGTTCATAGAATGGTTTAAATAAGCTGGCTTTACTTATAAAACATATATTTTAATACGTTAATATGATTTATTTCTATTTACTATGGATATCAGTTAAAAAAATTCCTGAAACTGAATGTGTGACGGACCCTTTCAATGTGCAACTTCGAGGAACATATACTTTTTAAGAATCCAAATGAGGTAATTTCCTCAGAATGAGGTACACTTGAGAGGTGTGTGTGAGTGTGTGTGTGTGTGTGTGTGTGTGTGTGTGTGTGTGTGTGTGTGTGTGTGTGTGTGTGTGTACATACACATGTCTGTTTGTGCAATATGCATACATATATACATACACACATACATATAAATAAGACACAATGAAATGCAATAATAAAGGTCAAAGACTAAGAACTTGTGCAATTCCATTTTCCAGATTAATATATTGTACTCCATATTTTCAGCCTAGAATTGTCTAACTGCATTTCATGGTACTGTGATCTTTTATTTCATCTTTCTTAGGCTAGATGCCTGCATTTCTATTTCACAGTAAAAACATAATTAATGTAGAGTTTGAAGATTTCCTCTGTCTTTGTAAAGAGGCAGGTATCAACAAGGCACTGATGTACATGAAATCTGAACACAAAGTACATACACCACATTTTAAAGGTAGGCCTCTGTTTATACAGACTGTGATATCAGTAATCTAAATTGTTCTCTTATACCCATTTACATCTTACATGGTATGTAAATAGTTCAGCACTAAAATATTTTGAGAAGAAAATTGTATTATACGGTCAACAGTGTTAATAAGACAGGCTGGAAAGCATATCGCATTCAATAGTACCTGAATGGTTTATAAGGAGAATAAACAATATTGAAGGTCAGAGTAACAATTCCAGTGTGTATATCTCGCTCCTTGTCAACTAAATTGAGGGCTATGGAGGATTCCATCTGAGATTTGACTTGCTCAGACTCATACTGAATCTGATAGTTAAATTCGTCTGCAGTTGATAGGCCTACAAAAGAAGAAATAAGTAAATAAATCAGCAATTAAGAACAACATATCTTTATATATATATATATATATATATAAATATAAAATATATATCTCTATTATCTTTATTTATTAATAATAATAATAATAATAATAATAATATATATGTACATATATATATATATATATATATATATATATATATATATATATAGACACACACACACACACACACACACACACACACACACACACACACACACACACACACACACACATATATATATAAAATATTGTGCTACTAACAATAAAACTCTACCTAGGGCCAGTAAGTCAGTTTCTAAAAGTGAATTTATTTACAAAACATAACATGAAAATCCTCCCCTTTCAGACTTGGGAAGGGGAAAACCAAAAGCAAAGCACAGGTTTATGTTCAATGTTAGTTTCAATCCATACATTTTGGTTTCTGACAACAATTCAAAGTGCAGTTTCATTGCATTTTTCAGTCCCAGAAAACAAATCTTACTTACTTAGCACTTAAGGCTCTCCCAATAATCCTTTCTGACATCTGTTAATAGCACATGCATGCATAGGAATAATCAGCCCAGGTCAACACACTTTTAAAAGCATCCCTTCTGATTTCTCTGACAAATACTTTAACATTTAAGTGAGTATGTGTCCTTGTGAAGCAATTCCTCACATCTAGACATCTCTCCCCTAACTCCTCTAGCCCTGTCGGTCAGGAATGTAAACTGTTTACTGTTAGTACTCTAGACATACTGCCCAAAGTATGCTCTCACTTAGTTACAAAGAAAATCTGCCTCTCTTTGGTCTGCCCTCATCCAGGAAATTCTCTATATCTCCCTTTACTGACCTCCCTTCGGCAAGTACCACTCCATCTGTAGTATATGTGACAACTTATTCATACACACACACACACACACACACACACACACACACACACACACACACACACACACACACACACACACACACACAAATGTGTAAATATATATATAAATATATATGGAAGCACTTTACATAATCGAATTACTGAAATCTCGAATGTCATATGGTTGAGACCATATGATCGACATTTCAGTAAATCGAATATGTAAAGTTTTAAAAAATAACACTTTACGTTACGTGCACACAGAGGCAAGGCTTCTTGTATGCTCTGTGTGTATGTAATGTTTTTATCTTTTTGGTGGTGTTGACAGGAAGTGGGAAATCTCCCGTTTTGTGCTTCCGCATACAGCGCAATATGGGAGATTTCCCTTTTCCCCACTGTAGAGCGATCTCGGAGTTGGTATATTTAAGTAGGGGGGGTGTGGGGGGTGCAGGGGGGCAAAGCCCCCCTGCAAAAGTAATGTTTGACTTTTTTTTTGCATTTCATTTTAGAAGTTCGAGTTTCCAAAACTCAATCTTTTGGTCTCGACCATATGAGGGTCGAGATTTTGGGAATTCGAGCTTCTAAAGTGAATCCATATATATATATATATATATATATATATATATATATATATATATGGGAGGGATCTGGACACATGCTCAACTAGCATATGTACGAATCACAAAACATCGAACACACATACACGAAAGCGCTTAACATCGACAAGCGCTTCCGTGTATGTGTGCCTGTTTCGTAGATTGGACTACAGTGTGGGTAAGGGAAAATTCCCTTTTCCCCACTGTAGTGCGATCTCGGAGTGAGAATAATAAAGTAGGGGGGTGTGGGGGGCACAGGGGGGCAAAGCCCCCCCATCCAAAAACTTACTTTTTTTTTTTTGAACTACACATACACGGAAGCACTTTTCAATGTTAAGCGCTTTCATGTATGTGTGTTCGATGTTTTGTGATGTGGAAATATGCTAGTCGAGCATGTGTCCTAGACCCATATATATATATATATATGTATGTGTGTGTGTGTGTGTGTGTGTGTGTGTGTGTGTGTGTGTGTGTTATGTATTTATATATGTATGGGTTTCACTGAAACACCATTTAGTGAAATTCAAAATAGCTGAAACATGAAACTGAAAAAGTTTTCAAAAAGACTATTTGCAGGGAGCAAGCTCCCTTCCCCCCTAAATGGGGGACTCCACACCCCTTACATAAGTATACTAATTCCATAGTATTACAACTGTGCAGAAAAGTAAAATACCATACATAGGGAATCAATGCCACTGCATATATAGAAATCACATCAGCAATGATTATGCAAAGGTTACCTAAAGGACCTGATAAATCTTCTTCATACACATTTGTAGATTTCTGCCTTTGAAATACAGATCATGTAAACTATACCATATTCAATAAAATAGAACTTCAGCCAAACTATCATTCAACTAATTGGGCTTTCAAACATTTATATTTATTGAATTGTCAGTCAATCAAACATCAGAGATTCATATATATATATATATATATATATATATATATATATATATATATATATGAATACACACACACACACACACACAAAAACATATACTTGTACATACATATACCTATATATATATATATATATATATATATATATATATATATATATATATATACATATATAGAGAGAGTGTGTGAGAGAGAGATTCACAGTACACACTCATAGTTTAAGCAGAATGTAACCTAGAAATATATATACTTACAAACAGAAAAAATTGCAAAGGTTTGTGACTGATCCATTGTGCCATTTGATTCTATAGCTAACATTTGTGTAGATGCCAGCCTTACTTCATGTTCCTCAGACATCACCAGACACAGGTTCTACAGAAAACATGAGTACTTTTATTGTCCATTAAAGAAGTGAGGGACCTACCTTCCAGCTCCAGTACCTTTTCAGTAAATTAGCTTAATTCATACAGCCCCACATCTTAACCTTGTAATTTTCAAATGAAGCGTCATTCTCTCCTTTTATGGCTGTCTTACTATTCTGATCTGCCATTCCTAAGACAAACCTGAAAGTATTAATTTGTATTTATGTATTTATTTATTTATTTATTTGCTTATTTATTCATTATTTTTTTTACTAACCAAGTTAGCTGGCTGGCCAAAGGAAATTTTTCTGAAATGGCCTTGACTAATGGTGGCAAGTTTAAACTTAAAAAATATACAGAATACAAACAAAAAGTCTCAGTGTGCAAAACTTCAACCAACGTGTACTTTAACAAAAAAATGACTTTGTATTTGAGTGCATGATATGAAATAACTTTATGTTGTTTTCAGATGGTAGAATGATGCACATTTATGGTCCATGGTATATTAAGAAGCATATAAAGTTCATAGGTTCATAGGCAGGTACTAGGCTAGTTGTCCTTGTGGGCCAATATTAAGCCTAGCCAATTTCTCTTCCCAAGATGAGAATCAAATGGTGTACTGTGTGTTGTGCAATAAATACCTTAAGCATTATACCAACTCCCAACCCTAACTAACAGATGCAAGAAATGTATACATCCAAGGCATAACACAAAAACAATATACTATTGGTAATACATCAACCCCATATTTGATTTGTATAGATGTTTTAACTGTTGCTAATTTAGGAAAAATATTCAACCTACTTCTTGCATGTGTTTTTTATGACATGAGGAGATGTGTATCTGTGTAAAGCAGTGAATGGAAAAATAGTTGTGGGTTGCAATTTATATACCGACATTTCACCTTCATATTAGAGATAATTAGTAAATTGTTAGCAATTAAAATATGTTATCTTTGTTATTTATTTATGTATTTATTTTTGCCTACAAGAGCTCACTTATAAAGAGCTCACTTACTCTAAATAGATTTTTAATGGTAATTTTAATCAAAGTTATGCATCAGTATAAAAAGACTTAAAAGTGTTTCCAATGGCAGTGTTACTGAGGTAGCTATATAGCAAGGAATTGAAGATATATAGGTGTCCTGTTTGTTCCACAGAGGGAGTTTGGGAATCAGGACTGCTAGTTCTGTGGTGGAGAGAGTATAAGGTGGCCTTGTTAGTGTGCATGGTCTTCTATTTTTGGGGACCACTGTAGGTAAAACAAATGTAAAATAAAAATAAATAAATAATAAAAGATTTCTAATTCAGTTTACATTTCCCATGAGAGCAGTCTGCATTAAGTAACCTAAAGCAACAGCAGAAACATTGCTTTGCAAGTTATGTATAAATGTTTGGCATTTGATTTGGTAAGCTAGCAATGGTTGCTTTTAGTCTCTGAATCTGCTGAACCTACAGATTTTTACGGCTTTCATGTGCAATTATTTGGTACCATGAGCATATTAAAGAGATATGTGTGAAAGAAGAAAATATTTAGGAGGTAAGGAACAAGAATGGTAAGTAGGTTGTTGATGGAATAACATATCTTGACTCTTCTTAGATTTTTTTAATATGCAGTGAAAAGCTGAAAATTATGTCTAGCCAACAAGCAAGGTATTTCAAATTAGTACCTAGGCTAATAGCTTTACCAAACAGGTTAGTTACAATGAAGAGCTGGCTAGTTTACGGTGATTATGAGTTGCACTGGTTTAGTATTATCCATGCTAATAGTAAGAAAATCCATTTAAATCAGTGGAATACTGTACAAAAGCATAACTGCAGTTCTGCTTCAATGCATGTAGAATTATTGCCAGTCTTTAATATTTGCAGGCCACCTACATAAATGACTAGGTTGAACCTGTCACAGTTACTGGTTAGGAAGTTGAGTTATAGGAAAAATAATATGAAATCAAGTATCGATCTTTGTAAAACTCTAGAGATAATGAGGTCAGGTTTAGAGTAGACATGATTTCTAATAACTAATAAGTCAATAAGATAGGTAATAAGAGAACTAGTTTAAAGGTCTCCACAATAGATGGTTTCTGTTTATATAAATAACAATCTGTCTTATTTAAGATTTACTGGCACAGCCCAGTTAGTAATAATCCATCATATGTTAAAAATCATGTCAGCAGTAGAATATACTTCATTTATGGAGCTGTAGCTTTTATTAAAGTTAGGGTAGGAATAGCTGAAGAGGACATTTTTATTAAAAGAGACAAATGTCTAACTGTAGACAGTTTTTAGAATCTTTGCTAAAATGATAGCTTAGATATTGGTATATATTCTAAATGGCTAAAAGGATGCAATAGTTTAGTAGAAAGAACTGATTAAAAGATCTTTTCCATGTTAAGGACTTGGCTACTGCTGTTAGTAAAAACTGCATTTATAAGCCAGGGATATTAGTATAAAATAATCAGTTTCTTAAGATGAGTGGAAAACAACTGTAATTGAAGTACAGATATTGTAAAGGAAATAAAATAAATGATGACGGGATCCTTAGAAAATAGAGAAGAAAATGAAATCTCTGGGAATAACATATTCAGAATAATGTTCAGAAGGAGGACTGAGATTTAAGGGAAAGAAGAAACTGAACAATTTATGTAATGTTGGAGTGAATGCCAATTGTTAAAAAGAAACAAGCATACTGCATTAAAAAAAACATGTCTATGGTTTTATATTATGCAGTGGTGAATTTAGGCCTTGGCGCAGTCCCCCCACCTTTTACTAGCCCATACTATAACCCGGCACCAGACCCTCGCCCACAGCTTTTTATTATTTTGCTGAGCTCAAAAAGTGTACTGCTTTGCTGGTACTTGATTGAGAGTATACCTCATTTGGTGGTATATTCTACCTCTTCCCCCAGGCATTTTATTTAATTTTATTTTTTTTTCTTTACGTTCAGTGTTACAATTGGAGATGCAACTGGAGGAATGAGTCAGGTACCCCTGACTCTAAGAACATGAATGAATCCTCCAACTGCTTGTCCATGAGAAAACACTTAAAAGGAACATTTTAATGGATAATATGAGGGGGTGCTGAAAAGTTCTAAGCCTGACCAACCTTTTAAATTCTGAGCATTATTTTGCCTCTGTAGCTGAAAAGAGGGTTATTTCATCTTGTAAAGTGTCAATTTGCAGAATTGTAATGTTATGTATTGACACTGTTTTAGATCATTGATTTGAACCATGTCAACAAAACGTGTGGAATTTTGAAGTGTGGAACTCTGAGCCATCAAGAAGTTCCCATTCCTGCAGCAGAAAACTTCAAAGGAAATCCATGAATGTATGATGCAAACGTTGAATGATAAGTTTCCTTCTTACTCAACTGTGAAGAAGTGGTGTGCAAACTTTTAGCATGGAGATTTAGAAACCAAAGATGCAGCAAGGTCTGGGAGGACTCAAGCAGTGCTAACTCCTGAAATTGTTGACCATGTCCATGACCTGATTTTGTCAGATCAGCGAATATTGGCTAAAACAGTTGCTGAAACACTACAGATATCCAGGGAATGCATTGGGTTTATAATCCATGAGCAGCTGAGTATGCAGAAGCTGTCAGCCTAGTGGGTGCCCAAATGTTTGAATGCCGACGAGAAAAGACATAAAGTGGACAATTCCAAGTTGATTTTGCAGCATTTTTGTTGAGCTGGTGTCAACATTTTGGAAGGACTAATTACTGTTGATGAAACATGCTTATACCACTATGATTCTGAGACAAAACAACAGTCCATGCAATGGTGGCACTTAGGTTCACCAAAGCCAAAAATCTTCAAGACCCAAAAGTTACCAGGAAAGGTCATGGCCACAGTGTTTTGAGATCAGTAAAGTATTGTAATTTCCCAAGGGGCCAAACAGTTAATGCAGAATAGTAGTGTAACTTGCTGTGCTGATTAAAGGAGGCATTGAAACAAAAATGGAGAGGGAAGCTGCAGAAAGTAGTTCTCTTTTTGCAAGACAATACACCTGTTCATAAGGCTGGCAAAACGATGGATGTTTTGATGAAAATGGGGTTTCAGTGCATAGACCATCCACCCTACTCACCAGATCTTGCTCCATCTGACTATTTTGTGTTCCCAATCCTTAAAAATAGTTCAAAAGGGTGACAAAATGATTGGGAGTGATTGCCGCAGCCCCCCCCCCCCCCTGTACCAAGTCCTGGCCTGTCCGATAGTTGATCTTTCTTCTAGATCCCAACAAGAGTGTGAGGTAAGTCTTTTTTTTTCACACAGTCCATGCAGAATTCGTCATAATACGTGCGAGCTTGTGTGTTTGTTTGTAAAAGTGGTGAAGTCACTTTGGTGCTGAAACGCCTCGGCTACTTGTATAAAATGTAAATACTTAGGAGACTATGAGGATCTTTATCTCAGTACAATTTGCTTACTTTTTGCAGTTCCTTCTGGTTCATTGTAATGCTAGCACAAACAAATTCAGTAGGCAATGGTATGGATCTTCAGCAGGATACATTCACATTAGTAGATAACTGCAAGCAGGGATCCCGTACTGTTTTCTTTTTACTCATCGCAGTTTCAAAAATGCATTATAAAAGAAGACACTGATTCTTAAACCACAACATGGTGTAATTGCAAAGACAGTTTATTTTCATTCTCGCCCACTAGGTCTGGTTGGCAGGGAACATGTTCTTCTTTCAAAGACAAATAAAAAGAAAAAAAAAACGCTACTCAGGAATTACGGACCAGAATTTATTACATCCAAAAACACATCAGCTTAAGCGCTTTCATTCACTGTGTGTTTTTGGATGTAATAAATTCTGGTTCATGATTTCTGAGTAGCGGTTTTTCTTTTTATTTGTTTTATAGTACGTTGCTAGTCTGTTGTTTTTTTTATTTATTTATTTATTGTTTGTTTGTTAACCGGGTTAGTCCAGCTGGGCTTGTGGCCCATTTTCAGTGGAGACCCGAGGAGAAAAGCTCCGAATACAAATACAGACATTTGCAACATTACAAAATATAAGTACAGAGTTTTGTAAAACTTGGAAAAGGCAAACATACAGAAAGTTGCCACATTAGTAACAGATAATATGAGTATATTATATCAAAATTATTATGTACAGGAAATAACAGTTTTACATTAATAGATACACTGCTTAGCAATTAAGAGAGTGTCAGTTTGAGAATATGTGTAAGGCACGCTAGAGGGGGGCATGCAAAAGTAATAGGAAAGATGTATAATAATAATATATAATATAAAGAATAATTTGGAAAGATGTAAAGAGAAAGACCTATGACATATTGTTAAATTTTGCAAAGAAAAATGATTTAGGAGTGTAGTTAGTGGTGTGGGTGTTTTAGGTGGGAGCATGCGAAGGACATTCCCATTTGGAGACGAGATGGGAGTGAAGCATGGATTTGTAGTTGTTATGGTTTGGTATGTTACGTAGTGGTGTGGGGAAAGCGTTCCACAGTTTGGCTATGGTGTGGGATAGCAATAGTTGGCCAGGTGGGTGTAGGGGTTTGTGTACATGTAGGAAGTTTTGGCCTTTGGATATCAGGGTGTGTCCAAGTGTGTAGGGTGTTAGAGATTTGGAAAGAGAGGGGCATTCTGTTGGTTTAAAGATGAGTTTGTGGGCTGTTGTAAGTTGTAGGTATTTTAGGTGGTTGCGGAGTTCAAGCCAGTTCAGGGTGTGAAGGGAGTAGCAGTGATGGGAGGAGCTCTTAGAATTGGTTGCAAATTTGCAGATTTTATTGTAACAAGCTTTGAGTTTGGAACGGAGGTCAAGTTGTAGGTTGGAGAATAGGGGAGCATCATAAAAGAGAGAGGGGAGAAGGAAGGTAGATGCAAGGGTTTGACGGGAGGAGGGAGTTAGGAAGCAGTTATGTCTGTAGAGGAGACCAATTTTCTGGTTGTTTTTTTTGATTGCAGAGAGGATGTGGGAACTGAATTTTACATTTTCATCAATAGTAATGCCAAGTAGATTGGTACTAGGTACGATTTCTAGAGGGGAGTTATTGTGGCTTTTGATGGTAAATTGGTCCTTTTTGAATTGTGAGGTTTTAGTAGGAGTGAAAATCATTAGTTTTGTTTTGTTGGCATTTAGGGCTAGGTGATGAGACTGCATCCATGATTCTGTTTTGGAGAAGGCTATTTGGGTATTAAATAGAAGTTTGGAGAGGCAGGAGGCTGAGCAGATGATGGTGGAGTCATCAGCATATTGGATGACTGAGACGTCAGGGATGGAGTGGTGGAAATTGTTGATGAATAAGTTAAAGAGGAGTGGGCCCAGTACTGATCCTTGAGGAACTCCAGTGGGTGTAGGTAAGAAAGGGGAGCTTGATTCTTTCCATTGTACAGCCTGTTGGCGCATGGAAAGGTAGCTGGAGAACCAGGCTAAGGTTGAGGAAGATAGGTGAAAGTGTGAGAGCGGGGAGAGGAGTAGGGAATGGGAGATTGTGTCGAATGCCTTTGAGAGGTCAAGAAATAGAGAAGATACGTATTTGCCGTTGTCACGCACTAGGTTGATTGTTTCAAGGAAGGAGAGCAGGGCTGTCATGGTGCTGTGGCCGGGGCAGAAGCCATGCTGGGTGAGAGAGAGGCGTTTGTGCTGAGTTAGGTAAGACATTAGCTGAGAGTGGATGGTTTTCTCGCGAATTTTTGAGAGAGGAGAGAGTATAGCTATGGGTCTGAAATTGGTAGTGTCTGTGTTCTTACCACTTTTGTGAAAAGAGATTATGAAAGCATAACGCCAGATGGTAGGTACATAAGATTCCTGAATGGATCTATTTATGAGAATGGATATGGGATAGGCTATAGATTCAGCTGACATTTGAAGAAAATTTGCTGGGAGGTTGTCAGGGGCAGTGCGGCATGGTTTTAGCTTTTGGAGTAGTTGTTTGACAGTTTTGGTGGAGACAGGTTTAAGGGAGAACAAGGGGGGAGAAGGAGGGTTTGAGGGGAGGTTAGGGGGGCAGGGTGAGGGGGTAGCATTGTTAGGTGGGTTGGGGAAAGTGGAGGATAATTTAGCTATGCAATCTATGGAAAATGTGTTGAATTCAGTGGCTGTTTCAAGGCTTGAGATGTTAGGATTGGGGCTGGGGTTGGTATTATTACCGGGGTTGAGTATTGAGGAGATGGATGTCCAGAATTTCTTTGGGTTGTTTGAGTGCTTGGATTGCAGGTCGCAGTAGTAGTAGTTTTTGTGATCTTTTGTTATTGATTTTTTGGCTAGGTTACGTAGATGTTTATATTCTTGGAGGGTGCTGGTGTTTTTGTGTTTTTGATATATTTTCCACTTTTTGTTTTGTTGATTCATTATTAGTTTAGTTTCTTGGGATAGCCAGGGGCAGGGATTAGTTTTGATGCATTTGGTTTGGAGAGGGGCTGGTTTATTAAGTAAAGTAAGGAAAGTTTGGTTAAAATATGAGGCAGGCTTTTTAGTGGAGACCAGTTAGTAATATTAAGGCATTCAGAGAAGATTTTGGGGTTGAAGGAAGCTAGGTTACAGGATTGCTTGAACAGGTGTTGTTTTTCTATGTGAGAGGGTAGGCGATCTATGAAGGCTGGTAAGTGGTCACTTAGGGGGTCTGGTATTAAACTGGCTTTGTAGATATTGTTGGGGTGGGTTGTTAATATCCAATCTAAGATGGTACCAGAGGTACCTTGCTTATTTGGCCTGGTTGGGATGTTTATTAGTTGGGTAAAATTGTAGAGGTTGATTGATTAAGTTGGGGTATCTAAGAGGAGGGGGGCCCAGTTAATATTTATGTCACCTAGACTGTAGGTTTCATTTTTGATGTTTGAGCTAAACC